>NW_009258218.1:1253549-1302985 GCF_000687185.1 Egretta garzetta
GGTATATATATGCCCTTTCTTGACAGCAGCTGTTTACACATAAATTAAAATAAGGATCAGTACAATGGAGACAGTGTCATCCGTGAAATGGTACTTTAAAATGTTTCCCAGTTTCCCAATAGCACACTATTCGTTAATAAAGACAGAATATATAATGAAATCGCTTTTGTCTGTTAAAATTCTTTCAACAAAACACTGAAATGAAAGACGTACTTAAATATATGTAATTGTCTTTTTACGCTCATGTTTGCAAAACATACTGTGAAAAGAAAATGTCCCCTTGGGAGGAAATATTTAATATAATTTCTGAGGTAATGAGATATTCTAGTTGTAAGACCCATACAGAGACACTGCATACAAATCACTGTAGAGCTTAAAAAGATTAATGGGTGAGAATTCAACTCCCATTCTCTGCCTCTTTTTCACAGGTGTGCACATAGAAGCTCCAGTACACACCATTGGAAATTATGTTCAGCGAACACTGGGATTTGTTTGAGCAATTTTTTCAAACAGTGAGAAACAAACAGTATGCTGACTTTTGCCAATAAAGAAGCAAAAGGAAATATCTCATTTTACAGTGTAATCTGAACAACTAACTGAGATGCTTTAGGGAGGAAATTTCACATTGGAACTGCAACCTTTTTAAAAAAAAAAATCCAAGATGAGCTGTTGAAAACTCATTAAAATCAATGCAACTCAATAAACTGTCATGTGCTTCTACTTTTAAACACAGTTAAAACTGTAAAAAGCAGCACAAAATCACTTTTTATTGCTGTCTAAACTTGTTCTGGATCAGAAAGTGCAATGCTTACTACAAAAAAATAATGAAAGCAGCTAATAAACCTTACAGAAAACAGTAGAGTCAAGCACATGCAAGCAATATGCCGAATAGCTGTTGATTTTCTGTCTGCTGAGTGACTTCAGATCTTGTCACCAGCACAAGTCAATGGGGGACAAAATCCTACGGCATTTGCTGCACAATCCTGGCCAAGCAAAACAACCATTGGATCCTAGGACACTGGACATGTCACGTGCTGTCGTCACAGATCACACTGCTGTTCTCACTCCCATGCCAGCAGAAAAGCCTGCTTTTAATATTAAATGCAGACTCTCTCAAATCAGTTTTAATAAAAAATTACTTGTGTGCAACAGTATTTAAATCTCCAGCAATTACTGTGATTAAGTCAAGATGGTGTCTTTCTTCATTCAACTCTTTACACTGACTACCTAAAGGTTAGATAGAAAGCATATCAAAAGCTGTTTTATTTTCTATTTGTTATGGTTCCTCCTTCTAACCTCATTGCTTTAGTTATAAACAGAGCACTGGGCATCTCCAAGAAACTTGTTGCCGAAGCAAGACTTGACATATCTGGTATTTTCTGAACACTTACTAAATGAATGTGTCCTAGAAAGCTGATGATGGGCCATGCCCATTTTTTACAGGATTTAAAGAGTCAATGCATTTTGCAGACTCACATGCACAGTATATGCATTCATGTCTGGTATCTACAATAAAAAACTGGGGGCTTGTACATTGAATCCTTTCTTAACTAAAAAAAAAAAAAAAAAAAAAGAAAAAAGAAAAATCAGAACTTTATATAGAAAGGGTTTTCTGCTAAATCAGTCTAGATAATTTCAGGCTCCAATGTTGAAGCATCTAAATTGTTATTGTCAAAAACACCTTTGGCTTTTTTTAAGGGACTGTGACTATCACCTGAGTAGTTTACTCGAAGATCTCTTACAAGGAATGTAGTGTTTATTTCACACAACTTCCAATTCCTTTGTAAGGCCACAGACACTGGGCAAGTGAGAATGTTGGCTAAAGAGTTTTCTGTTCAATGCCTTGCTTTGTTCCCCTCTGGCAGAAGGAAGTGACTTTTTTTGTTGTTGCAGTTTGTATGAATTGGAAAACAACTCTTCCTAACCTGGCTTTGAGAACTGAACAGGTACAGTTCAGTATAATAAAACATGGGGACCCTCTACCCTTGCTGGGTATTGAAATACAGAAATATGATGTGATATGTGGAGCAGTTGTTACTAGCACACAATTTATTGATTACTCTCCCCATAATATAAAAGGTCTGTAGCTGGCTAAAATACAGATCTCCTAGTATGGCAGCAACACACATGCCAATATGTAGGACCTTGATTTTCTCCTATTTGCTATAAGCTATTGTCTTCCCAGAGTCCATTAGGATCATACATCGGGCATATTTCAAATTTAATTACAATTGTGAAATAGCTGCCAAAACCACAAAATAGCTTCAAACACATTAAAGGCTCGCACCCCCAAAAGGGAAATTATTAGCTGTCCCAGTAATAACATGCTCTTAGTGAAATTATTGGGGTTTATTTTCCATTTAAAAACTCCATAATTAAGTCCAAAAGTTCTGGTGAACATTGGCTATCAAGAATACAGACCTTGCTCATTTTGCTTCTTACCTACCTACATAAATCCACAGAGTGGAAAAACAGTGGATTTTTTCCATTTGGTTAAGACTGGAAAGCACAGGAGTGTCAGGGCATCTACAATGAGAATTATTGGACCAAATTCTTTTCAGATCTACAACTGTGTGAAATTTGCTATAAAATAGGTGGTTCAGGCCACAATAATAAAAAACCAACAATGACTAGCATAAATAATTCAATCTTCACTTGTGAAATAATGAAATTCTTTTCCTGATATGCTACCTTTCATTTTAAAAATCACATTTCTCCAGTCTGCTAAGCTGTAAAAGATTGTGTAAAAGAATGTGACTGGCTAAATCTTTAATGCAGAGAATCTTTCTGTCAAATCAGCTTTAACTCTCTTCTATTTTTTTCCTATTTTCTTCATTTTTTTCTTCCATTCTGAACTCATTAGACTACTTTTCCATTTCTTTCCTGGTATGTAATTAAAATGCACTGCAATGCACAACTTGAATTCCCGATGATGGATAACATGAATGATAACTCAGTTATATGGAGAATAACACAGTCTGATTTTGTTTAGGTATAGTGTGTTGCCTAAAAGTTTCCAACATGTACAGTAAGAATTTCCTGAACTATTGAACAAAAAAGCAGAGATTATAACATAAGGATATAAACTCCAGGCAGATTTACTGTGGAGGAACATTAAGTCCACCCATTATCATCTGTTAGGGCTGTCCTCATTCATTCCCGACTCATGTCACAAGGCTGCACCCGCAAGGGCAGTACCCTTCCTTGTCAGCCAGATCAGGCTGGGTCTTCCACTGGATAGTATTGCCCCAAGCTGGCAGCTCTACAGAGTGCATCATCTATCATCTTTTCTGGGAATACACTGATGTGCATGTATTAATTACACTTCAACTGCCCATTATGCTGGATTTTCCATTCCCTTCTCCTGGTCTTGATATAAACACACAAAACTAGCTCTTGCTGACAATTCTGGTTTCTGTAAGGGAATCCTGAGCAGCCTTTTTATAGGATTTTAATTTCTTTTTGATTAAGCCTGTGTGAATTTAAACTTTTAATCAAAGCTCTTGCCAACATTTTACATAAATTGCAAAGCCAATCAAGACTTGCTCATTTGTTTTCATTATGTTTCACCTCATGTAAATTTTCCACTTGGGGGAACGATGATATGCTGAAATGTTAAAATAGCAAATAAAGACCGGAAAACTTGCCCTAGAAATACTACAGCACATAAACTCTACCAACATACGTTCCACTCCTGTCTCAGCTCCAAGTAGAAAAACCTAAGAGTCCCCCCATTCAATTCAAATGGCCATAAAGCTGGCCCTGCATACTTGTCTAAATATTATACTTTCACTTCTCCACCCTTCCCTTTCTTCTTGCACAAGAAATATGGATTCCAGCGTAACAGCACTAATTTCCAACTGTTTATGCACAACTGCACAGAGGGATAAAAGAAAAGGTTCGGGTACAGGCCAGAATTAGGGATTATGTCATCTCTAATACCTGCTGCAACACAAAACCACCTAACTGCTACTATAAGCCCAGTTAGCTCAAATGGCAGAAGTCTTGTGATTTTTGGCCCTGAGAAATGTCTATTCCACTTGCAGGGTTACCAGTACACAGCTGGCAAACACCAAGACCTGCGGCTTCAGTACTGGTGGAGTAAGAGAGGCTATGTATATTCCATATACATCTATCATGTTTGAACAGGTGCAAGTATTAACCACAAAGAAAGTTTCTCAGTTTCATTCTGGACTGTGAGACTGGTATGTCATCAGTATGCTCCAAGGAGGCTTCTTCAGTCAGTTTTGAGAAGGTCCTGTACAGCAGAGCAGCTAACTCAAATGATTAGCAGATGATAACGAGATAAAAAGGTCTCCTGTAAGCTGACAGATAATACATTCTATAAAGCTCTTTTCAACACAGCGTGGCAAATATGCAGAAAGTCAAAGTGAATCAAACACATTTATATTCTAGCCACTTTATCTTGTTATGTTTTCCATTCTAATCATTATATTTAATACTATATTGCTAAGAGAGAAATTAGAGAGTTTTCTAAGCTGAGATTTCAATAGTTTTGGGTTGGGTTTTTTTCTGGTAAAGAATCGTTACAGCTTTAAGATTTTATGCAGAAGACCATGAGGAATCTAAAATTAAAACTGTTATTAGAAGCAGTTGAAAGCAGGCAGTGAACTGAAGCTGTGCCTTGCAATCTTGGCTATTGTTGTATTATTGCAGAGTCCCATAGGCAGCCCTCACATGTACAGTACAGAGACTTCACATCCTGGCTCTTTTGATTCTTTTGTCTGCCCTCCAACCTGCGCGGCCAGGAACTTTCACTTGAGAAAGATTTATGAAGCCTCCGCTAACAGGGTCAGCCCTGTTATATCACCAGAGGGCTTCTTCTTAAAAATAATAACATCTATCCACAGCTCTGCAGGGCGGTCTCTCTTGGCACTCACTTTCCCTGTTTGTCTTAACAACCGGCGCACACAAAGCCCTTGGCTCTAGCAAGGGCGGCCAGCAATTCCCCTAGGCCTGGTAGCCCCGTCTCCTGCTATCTGCCAGACCTGTGTCAGCCAGGTTAACCCACACCTCCAAGAACTGCTCGGGGTTTCTAAAGGTTTGACTCTTGTAGCCAGTGGGGTTATACCTTTATGTATTAGGAAAAGTTTGCAAATCTGCACAATCTGTAAAAAGTTTGCAAGGCAAACTAATGTAAGCATTATAGAGGCTCCAATTATACTGAATTACAGTATATGCAAGACCCTTTATTTTTATGTGCCAGTCACTAATATTATTTGAGTATGTAAAGCAGTCATCCTGACTGAACACTCCTGTCATTTCTAATAATTAAGATATCCTTTGCTACCATGTTAAGAGTTACTTCTGAAGTTCTTGTGACCTTTACAGTGCAAGTGGTTTGGCTATTTATTGCATATGTCTTTAGGAATAGAGAGAAAAATTACTTTTTTTTTTCCACTGAAGTTATTGAATATTAAAAATAGGTAGGGAAAATTATTTTTACAGTCATTTTCCCCAAAGCAGTTCATGCTTAGAAGCTTGGACAAATCCTCAGATAATGTGTCCTACTCTGTATATTTAGTTGAACTAGTTCCCATTCCTCCCCTTCTGCTTAAGAAAATGCTCTGAAATTTATTTTATTTATTAAGATTACATAAAGTGTTTCTTTCACAGTAAGCATTCCTAACAAGCTTAGTCCCCTGTGCGGGGAGGAGAAAGACTCTTTTCATGGATACTCAGCCAAGGGTTCCTGAGAGTTAATACTCCCACTCTTCTTCTTTGAGTGTCAAGGGATTTTTAACATCCGCAAGACAGACAGGAACTTGGTTTTATACCTTAGGAAAAGAATGGGGTTTTTTTCACCACATAATAATCTGCTGTGCAATTACCAATAAAAAAGTAATATTCTCTGCTATAAACTGAACAATGTGCAAGAAGCATTTATTGGTAATGTACTGCAAAAGGCATAAGGAATTTAAATCAAGTTTTAAAGTGAATATAGAAATCAACAACATAAAGAAACCACGAGCACTATACAATGCAAATTATTTAAATGATAAATAGAAGCTTGTAATATGACAGGGTCTTGAGACATCACAGACTAAATTGTTCACTTTTTAAAAATACTGATGACTAGTAGATTGCATTCACTGTATCAAGTGCCATAAGGTCTAGATAGGTATAAAACGTTCACATAAAAGAAGCATTAGTTTCAATCAGCTCTGTGTGGGAACATTTCCCTTCACAAATCCAGCTGGAGGACAGGGCCTTTATTAAACTAAAGACTACTGCTTCCAAAGTCTAGTAAGACAGATAGAGGGAATGAAGGTTTTGTCCCTGCCATGTGCATTTACTGTGTATAGAAGTGGGGGTTAACCTGTCTTAAATTAGAATTTTCTGCTTTTTTTTTTTTTTGGCCAGTAGGAGAAGAGATCAATGAAACAAATCCTTCACATGATGGACAATTTTAAGAGTAAGGAAACAAGTTGAATGAACACTGACCCCCCACAAAGGCTGTTATTTTGTCCAAAGAGAATATTAATGGCACTTAAATGTTTCATAATAAATTCATCCTGATCACTGAGCAACTAGAAAAGTCTTTCCTTCAAATATATGTGCACGTGTTGCTATTGAATCAGAATGTGGCAGTAGAAAAATAACATTCATGCTGTACAAACCCGTATTTTTCTCGCTTTTGAGCCATTTCACACATACCAAAGTATTTGTATAAAGCTATACATTTTTGAATCATGCTTACTTTTACAAAGGGATTATTAGCAGTCGTGTATATGCCATCATTAATTAAAACCATTCCCAAAAACTTAATCATCATTCTGTGCAACACAAATTTTGAAAGTTGTTTCAAGGTATATTCTCCTAATCCACGAGTAAACTCTTCCTTAGGCAGTGAAAGAGCACCCAGCACAACGGGCTTTCAGAGGGTGCATATGTTCTATGTGTCCTTGGTGGACAGGCTAATTCCTGCTTAAAGCAATATGAGGTGAAAGCCACCAAGTGTGAAGACTTTCCCAGGTGACTGCAGGTCGGGTAGAATTACCCAAGCTATCTTGCAACTAGTTCTTTTGCATACTGCAAACCAAGGCAGCAAAATGTAACACAAACTAATTGTGCTTTGTCAGAATAGTCTTAGAGCTTGCAGTGAGCCCTATTTTTCTATAGCTATCAGAAATAAACCAGGTAGATTAAGGATATCCCCATGAGCAGTTAATTCCACAAGAGCAATTACTACAGAAAACAGCTATTCTGGAAGAGATGATGTTCTTCAGTCTCTCAGGGAAAAAGGTATTCCTAGGTAGTTCCCTTCAGACATGAGAAAGTAGTGCAATGTTCTTCCTTAAATCCAAGCTTTTTTAAAAAATAGCAGAAATTGGTGCTCAGGTCAAACATCTACATATTTTCCTTTCATTCTCGCAGTGACTAAGGATCACAGCATGGGATCAATCCAATGAATCAGAAAATTATATTGCTCATATTTTGGCTTATCTCAGTGAACTGATATGTCTCACCTTACAGGTTATCACATCAAAAAGTAGAACCTAGTGTTTCAGAAGTCCACAACTTCCAAGATATGACCTGAAAATGTGACTGACAATTCACTTTGGACTGGCAAATGCAAAGCCCTTGTTCTGGATCTAGAGATCTCCATATTTGAGGATATCACCAACATAATTTTAAAAACTGTTTCCTATTTTATAATTAAATACAATTTAAAAATGTATTGAACATGACATTAAAAACTATGGCAAGAATATTATCTACTAGCATCCTTAAGCATTATTTATGGTTGTATTTTTATATGTACAACTCAACAATTATATAATTTAGTAACAGTTGAAAAAATTAATAGATATGCCGAATATCATAGGGATGCTCTCAAGTTTTCAGGACATTGACTGTCAGAAGTCGTTTGTCATTCAACAGTTGCATGACTCAATTTTAAAGATGTATTTAGAAGAAATACATTTTGTTACCCTAGCGGCCTCACCCCTCATAGTGTCTAAAGTTTGTAATTTGTCTCAAGTAAACATTTTAAAATAGAAAATACTCCATATATTTATAACGTTATGAACATATAAAAATAGCCATCCATTAAACGTGCACAGGTTCAAGAACATTTCTTCCTGCTAAGATGACTTTTCCATACTTCCTCCACTGCGGTTGGATGTGAAGTACATTACAAGTCACAGTGCAGTAAGGGAAAGGCCCTCCCTCCTAAGCCAGCAGGGAAATGCTACAGCCTCAGCACATCCCCAGTAACATTTCTGCTGACCTTTTCCACATGTAAAGGAGGCTCCAACCCAAACAACCCCCTGATTTCTCAGGCAATAGCTATCCTCTGCCCTTACCTTGCAACAGTTCACAGCCTCTTGCCCAAAGTAGTAAGACAAACTAGAACCTTCCTCTTAAGAAATTCAGTCCTTTCTTTGCCATGTCTGTGTCTTTCTCCACCACAAGGTCAGCTATGTTTGTACCTTCTTCCTTAGGTCACCTAATCTTCCAAAGGGATGGGAACTCCGAACAACTGAAATGTTTTTCACTTTATCCATAGAGCTAGTGGAGAGCTACTCCACTATGTTCCTAATCTATCAGGCTCTCAAACAGATGTGCATTGCAACCCTTACCAACACACACAGCCACTCTCAGCTAGAACAGAAACATTTAAATATCAGCTTTGTGCAGTCACCTCTCAAAATGATGCTATTTTCATAGACTTACCATATACCTTGATGATTAATTTTAATACCTAAAATTTTAAAATCTAGGGTTTGGTACTTGCTACTGTATTGCTATATAGTGATTATGTATTATTTAAAATGAATATATGATTAAACATTATATAAATTGTATGTTAAACAAAATATCCAAGACACTGCAAAATAACCATTTGCTCTAGCAATTACTCCCTACGCTATGCTGTGGAATTCATGTTTCCAGCAACCAAATGATGAGTGACTTATGAGATACTATTCTTGTTTATGCTTCTTATGTCACCTATATTTACTAAAAATGTGTTAAATTAATTCCCCAGTCCTTCATTTCTTCAGCTGCTTAAAGAGTAAAAATAATCTTATTTTATGCACCCTGTATGGAATTTATACTGTTGCAAATCATGCCAATACAAAACCTTACCACATCGCTTCAGTCAACTAGAAAATTCAAGTTTCTGATTCACTTGTTAAACAAAAACAATGAAAACCCTCTCATCTGCAAAGAAACCTTATAGTCCTAAAAGCAATTGATCTTAGTTCATTAAAAGTATGTCTTCTACTGCCAGGACTGTCTCATTTAATTGGAAATATGAAATGGTAAGAAAACTAGGATTCGGTTTTTAAGATTAAGAATCATTGGTAGAAAAAAATAGTGTTAATAAACAGAATACCACAAGGACATGGAAGCTCAGGGTATTTTGAATCTAAAAATGTTACCTGTTCCCCTGTCAACTCTAATACTAGTCACAGCAGAGGTCTTGCAACTCACAGTAGCAATGAAGTTGCAACCCCTCTCCTATACATTATGTCTAACTATCTGGAGACTGCCTGTGGTGATTCACTTTTTTAATTAATACTATATGGTAACAGTCCAATTTTGAAAGAGGTCCCCTCATTTCTCTGTCCCCTTCAATTTTTCATTATTTTTCTTCTTATAGGGCATTACAAAAACATTTTGCTTTATTTTGATAGTCATGCATTTGGGTTACAAGACTGCAGTTAGGGCAGTTAGGGGTACCAGTCTGAGGAAAGACACAGGCTTTTGAGAACTCTACAGCCACGATACCAATTTTTTTTTAAAGTACTTTTAATCTGGATTATAACGTCATGACTCTTGACCTCATATACCCTGTCACCCTGTTCAATCCTCAATGGTTTAGTAGCATTACACCTCACATACACACCAAATTAAACATGTCCAGGTCTGCTGTTGTACTATCAACACAATCTGCTTTGAAAACACAGCCCGCAGATTACTATTGTTATGAAATTTTACTATCCATGTCACACCACCAGATTTATTTGGCACTTGCAGTCATGACTTGTACTTCCGGAGGAATTCCTCTATAATTGAGCATTAGTTATTGTACCATTAAACTACAGTGTTTCCGTAAATTTTAAACAGATAACAGCACTTTCTAGCAAGTGTTTCTTTAGATACAAGTTTATTACCTAGTTACAGAGAGAAAAAAAAAAAGAAAAATTGGCTAGAAAAGGTTTTCCTTTTCTAGTTAAAAAAAAAGGAATGAGGTTAACAGAAAACATCCTGCCATTGCTCCCAGAGGAATATTCCCCAACTACAAAATGAGAGAAGGCCATTTCTGAGTGTAAATATTATAAAACCTAATGTAATAATAAACAGTTATCCTACATACTTTTTCCAACGTGATCTTTGGTATATTTATACTATAAGTATTGATGTTTTATAAGTATTTTTATCTGTTCCTTTCGTTTGTGGATGCTGATTTTAGGTTCAACATTATTAATAATGGCAACAGTCCAGCATCCTGGTAGAAATATGCAGTGGGCACAGATTGCTCTGGCTCCAGGGCTTACTCATATTTCAGATGAGGAGTGGGCCTGTGCAGTTGAACTATTATTTTTCCACGAAAACGCCAAGAGACTGGGATGAATAGGCTCCTTTCATTATTCTCTGAAGCAAGAGGAAGACTAAAAGGTTCACAGAGAATTGTGTCTTCACATAAATGTCAGGACAAAGTAAGGCTCCCTGCAAAAACATTTTCTTTACAGTCTTGGCGAGTCTTTCTCTAAGAAATACCGCAGAATAGTGCTCATGATGTCAGACATACTTTAGTGAGTACGAAGGATTAACATTTTGTATCTCTCTGCTGATCTGTTCACCACAATGGGAAGCCAAAAAGATGGAAGTAAGCTTTTGGTTAGTGTTCCTTAAAGCAAGATACAGAACCATCGCACCTCAGCCCTGGAGTTCAAGATGCTCTTTGATCAGAAAGACTGGCACTCAGGCATCCAGTGTAAGCAATACTGCTTACTGAAATCTAATTTCCATACAAATATACATGTCAAAAGCAGAACAAATCTCTCAAGATCATTAAGAGGGTACAGGATTTATTTACCCTGTAGACTAACTCAGTCAATGCAGTAAAATTAGGTGTAGAATTAACAATTTTAGTTTGCATTGAGAATAATATTCTATTCTAAATATTCTAAATAAGTATGTTACACTAAACTCTAATCAGTATAACATTATACTCTCTTTTACTAAACAACACATTTAATGGGCATCATATTGTAAATGTAATGTATCAACCTAGTAGATTACACAGAATTAATGGAGTTATTTGTGGTTATGGATACAAAAGAAATTTAGAAGAAAAAATTGAATTTTTACTTTTAAATAAATCCCAATCTCAAAACAGCTAACTACTGTAACCTGTTTCAAAGATTAACACAGCAGTCAGTGATTTAATTTTAAAATCCTTAAGAAGTATTGCGAACACAATTCTAAAAATAAATAATACATGAATAAAATAATCAAAGGTTAAATGCATTACTTGTCTAAGGAATAACCCCCCGCTCACAATTTAAGTTGTTGTGGTGAGTGTAGGGGAATCGATAGAATACAGTAGGACTACACTGTGGCTCATTTGACCTTGTTAATATTTAGCATTCAAAGCTGCTGCCAATACAGCATCCACCTGAGTCAGACATGGGGGCTGCAATAATTTCTCTCCAGTTAGCAATCTGACGTTCTCTTTAGAGCAAATCACAGATACAGAGACTTTCTTCCTGAACTAAATATCATTCCCTGCATTCGGATTTTAATTGACAACACTTAGTAGCTATTCCTGTTTTCTATTTCTTCCAGCACAGTTTAATTCTGACTTTACCTCTATTGCGCTACTTCTGAACCACACGGCTAACACTTTCAGCAATGATACAGGTTATAGAAACAATTTCTACTAAAGTTAGGAAGTATCTTGTAGTCCTTTGAAAGTTAGAGATAACTGCGCATTTCGCTATTGAGCCAGGATCTGTCATGCTGAACTTTCCTCTATCAGTATCTGACATAACATAGAATATGCACCTTTCTTTTTTTCCCCCTAAAATAAAGCAGTTTAGCTCAGTCATTTTCAATTTGATTTTACTTTGGATATACTGCAATCAAATTAGTCTTGACAAACGAATAAAGATTGGGCCAATGTTTGGATGTGACACTGTTAAGGAAATCTATCTTGCAAGAAGGAAATTTAACAGCTGCTTCTGGAGGAAGCATCTTTATCACTGAGTCAGAGAGGAACCAACTGCTTAGCATATTTTTAAAGGCAGCTCTTCTGTCACAGGCATCATCATTCAGTTGATGTGTAAAAACCATTTATAAATATTAGCAATCATCTGGCATTTTTCAAAAGAACAGGAAAGTTAATCCTGTTTCCTGACTGAGTTCTGCCTTGCATAATTACATTCTGACTACCTAAGTTCCCCTGCAATTTCAGTTAATTACAGTATTATTCTTACTTCCTGTCCTAAAGTTATTTGTGTAGTAACCATATCCTACTAGAGTGGAAGATGAAGTAAGCTCTGTGAATTATTTTGATTAATGTGTAAAATGTTGTGCTATCGCCTCACACAAAACGCACTACATATTGGATATTATACCCAACTAAAAAAATGTGTGAAACTTTTCAGCAGTTATATTAACACTCAGTAGTGCACCTCTCAAGGGATGCTTGTATTACTCAACTAATAGATATAAACCTACATGTAACTAAAAAATATTAATACGGCCTTTCATTGAACATAAGGAAATAAAAAATCTTAGATATCTATCTCCAAAGAGTTAAAAAAATACAATATATATGATACACATAAAAATATAGCACTCTAGCACTTGCCATTGCCTTTTCCTTTATAACAGAGAGTAGAGGATGATTTTATCCAACTCATCCACTAAAAACTACTCTTGCCAATTCTACACATTGAAAAATCATTGTATTTGCTTGACAATCATAAGCTTTTGGAGCATAAGTAACTGTGAGTTACCTAGAGTATTTTCTGCAGACTAGAGAGGGCTGCCCTAACTTTATAGCAAAATTTCATTTTAGCTGTATACAAAAATACAGGATTTCTTAGTGCCTGTTATAGAAAGAGGACTTTCCTTCATTTTTGGTGCAAACTCTCATTTTTTTAATTAACAGCAAAACTTCTGCAGGCTTCTGTAAGACAGGGCTTTATCCCTCAACTTTGTTATGCAGTAACCATAAATCTATCCATCATAAATTTCCTCCCTTAGCCTCAGACCACTCCTCCTAAGCTTGTCCTAACTCCGCGTACATTCCTCCATACCGCCTGAATGCCTACTGTTTTCTGTCACATTCCTCTGCTCCATCCAGCCTTCCCAATGTTCTCCCCCACATCCAGCGGTGCTTCCATATCCCACTCACAGAGGTAGATCCATAGCATTTTCCTACCTGAATGTACCCAACTTTACTGCCCCAGTCTTCTCCTTCTATACCATTATTTTTGCGATATCTAAAATTTCTCTTAGAGCTTCAACTGCTGTACTCCAGACCCTTTCCACTCCTTCCAGATTCAGAAAGAAACCAAAGTAAATGTGTCCTATAGGCACAATAATGAAAGCCAAAGAAAAATAATCTCAGAATTATTTCAGAACCAACACCACAAATAAAGTTCTTGAGACAGGCAACAATAACGTAAGACCTGGCAACACCGGTAACACATGCAGATAAGCCACCACGACATGCTTGATAAACAGCTAGTTTGACTAGCAAATCTGAACAACATGTTTTGTTGCTCCACTCTCCCGTCCCCCCACCAGCATGAGGAAACTACAGCCACGAGTGGGAAAAGCAGGGTGGCAGGGTCCAGAACCCCTGCATTCCCAGGGGATTGCAGTGCCCACCATAACCACAGTGATAGACCGGGGCAGCTTCCAAGTGCCACCTGGTTACTCAACCTTTAGCTGAAGGGGTTTTTCACAGGGTCTGGCAATTTACTTACTCCTCATGGGAAGCAGCAGCTGCCCCAGGAGCAGGGATGAACTCCCAGGAACAGGATTACAACACTATAATCACTTCTTCTTCGTGGTCACTCTCCATCCCTCTTGCTTGTTGTCTCTTCTTAACTGCTCCCCTTCCCTTTCTTCCCTGCAAAGACTCATGACAGCAAGTACTGCATCTGGTGATACCTTCACACTTTCTTTGCAACTTTTGACATCTTTCCTTGTCCCGAGTACATGACACTTCCAAACAATGTTTTGGGGATTACACTGAAATGGAAACAAACTATTTCTACATGCTTGCAATGGCTGATCTTCAGGTCATGCTCCAAAGCCTATTTGTTCTCGTACACAACTGGGAAGAAATGAGTAAGTCATTGAAGAAATTTTGGGTTGGACAGCCTGTGTCTTTGAGACAAGGATTTCTGGAAGATCAGTATTTTTTTCTAAGGAGAAAGACGCTGGACTTCTGTAATTATATGGTTATTATGTTTTCTAAAATTTACACACTGGCAGAATGGGAACACAAAAACAAGTCTACATAAGCACAATAAACAAAAAACTCTTCAAGGCTGTTTCAGTTTAAAATTACAGGCCATGCCATTTAAGGGAGTTCACAGTGCTGGAACATGCTGCAACACTGCCTGCCCAGGAGAAGGATAACCCCCTTTAAAAGTTTTTTGGGTGGGGTTTTTTTTGGTGGTTTTTGTTTTTTGGTTCGGTTTTTTTTTAAGTTTCACTCTAGACATGCTTGTTTTGGAGCTCCTAAAGGAGCGGGGAGTTCACATAAATGAGTTCACCACCTCCCATGCACTGGGGCAGGCTCCAGCCCTCACCCGCCTCTCCGGGGCCCTGCAGGCCATGGGAGATCTTTAGCCCAAAGAAGGAGAAAAAGATCTGGCCAGTAACAACATCTATGTGCTGGAAGGGGCCTCTGCCGCTCTGCTAGTCTGGTGGCAAGACCCTCTTATCCCTCATCAGCAGAGGAAAATCCCTTCCACATTAAGTACAATTATAGGTGAAAATTGGCTGCCAATTTTTGAAAATCTGTCCCTTTAAGTTTTAAGGGAGCTGGTTTCCTTTTCAATTTTAAATATATCTCACCCATATGGGAATAATACACAATCAGATCCAATATTTTTCCTACTGCCTAGCAGCTAAGTTATTTACTTGACTTTAACAAGAATTTTCTTTCCTCTTCCCAAGTTTGAGAGCAAGCACAAGCTGAGATGAGCTGTGCTGCTGTACGAGCAGGCAGCCGCTTCCAACAATTTGTTTGAAAAGAAGCAGATCTGTATGTTAGGTGGGAAAGGGAGAGACTTAGCGTAGGCGGGGGAAAGAGGGGAAAAAGTCAAGGTTTAAGTTTTTTGTTGTCATAAATAAGCAGCTTGAAACATGGGAACAGAAAATAGGAAACTTTCAAAGACTCGACACACCTATTTCCTACTGCTGGAAAATTAAGACAGTTCCATAAGCTGCATCTCCCCTAAATTAAAAACAATGCACAAAGGGTGTTAAGCTAGCCCTGCAGACATAATGGCCACTAAAAAAATCCCACTTGTATGCTGTGCAAATTTACATGTTCAACCTGCATCTGTTCTTAAGACACTAGACTGAAGGCAAAACAAGGAGTTTTACTTTGAACCCCCTTCTTCCCCCCCAGACTGTAGAAACAAAAATTTAGCATGTTTACTATTTACAACTTCCTTCTCAGAAGACACAGGTAGAGCATTCATGCCTTACGAAACATAACCTTACACATCTGGCCAGCAAACATCTGGATATTTATCTTCACTCATCATTTCCTTCAGTAAGTCCAAAAACTGTCAGTTATTTCAGCTGAGATTCAGCCCAAGGGAGTACAAAAAAAAGTTACATCCTTCTTTTGTCCAGGTTTTATAAACTGCTTTTTACCTTTTTCCCTGGGATATCAGTAAGTATAAAAATAAGCAGTCTGGATTCCTCTGACTGTGGTTTTTATTCTGTGAATACGTACTTCTGTAGCCACAGGGAGCATACATATGCAATTGTATTTATTACACAGCCATATCTGCAATGCATGCAAAATATTCTACATCTTTAAACAGGCTTTTTTGTTTTAAGTGTTACATACATCCAGAAGAAACCATTCAAATCACAAGTAAGAATACAGACTGATTTGTGTGTAAAATATAGAGCAAAACTTATGCCAGTTAAACTTCAGATTTGGGACAGTCACAAAACATGAAATGTGTGAATCAATTAACTTAAAAAATAATAAAATAAAATTAAAAAAAAAAAACCTTCGCTTTCAGAATTGTTTTAATGCCAGCACTGCCTTTGGACTGGAGGCTCCAGTTTGTCCCTTGCTCTGCCGCTGTTCTAAGAGAGTCTTCATCTGCCTGTGCTACCCTTCCCCTTATTTAACAGAGGGGCTTAGTGAAATTCATCTCCTTTGCAAACCACTATGCAGTTTAACTCTGAAAAAAAAAAATCCAAACCCACTCTAAGAGACTCAAATGTTATTATCAAATATATATATTTAGCAAAGGAAAGTGTCAATCATTTCTGAATCTAGTCAATTATGAGTTTAGTTTTTCTTATTATGCAGTAATTTAAAGCTACTGCTGACTTTAAATTTTCCAAATCATGATCCTGGTATCCAATCTGAAACTGCTTAGCAAAACGTTTTGGACAAAAAATAAAGAATTCAAACTATGCAATGAGTTTTTTAAGTTTTTTTGAAGTCTGTTGTTTACCTGAGGTTGCACTCGCTTCTCCTTTGTTATCTTTTGAACAAGCTTCATACTTTCCAACTTAATTCTGCTTAGTGAAGTTGAAATGCTCTTCGAAGAGAGGTTAACTTAAAAATCATACCCATATTTAAAGACAAAAGAGCAAACACTAATATTACAGCTTCTTAAAATTCTATCATTTAGTATGAATTTATTTTATATGTGTACCGTGGGCACTTTGCGCACTGCTATTTGTCCCATAGGAATGCTGCAAAGCCTTCATGACTCAAATTCTTTTTACCCATATGGTACAAGGGAAGCTGCTAATGATATAACAAGCTTACATACTTAACTCTGCATTTCTCTATAATACTTTTAGAGTTATTTTTCAACTTTAAATCAACAAATAAAATACATGTTTAAGTATCAAAACAACATTTATAATAAAAAAAATTAAAGTTTCATGTTTGGATGAGTTTGGATACGAGAGATCAGAAGAACAAAGCCGCAAATAGTGGGAAACACTTGAGAGTTGGCTTTGACAGGTTTGCTCGTTCCTGCCTCACATCATTTCTAGGCAACAAACTACTCAGAAATAGTTCCTTTTTTTTTTAAATTTCATTTTATTTCATATTTTAAACAGAAGGTAATTTCCAGTGAAAAGTATATTAAATTAAAAGACAGTTTCAGGTGAAAAACTCCTTTTATTTTTATTTCTGTAACACCCTATAGGTTACCTTACTGAAAAAAAAAGTAAGGTTTTATTTTTATGACTACAAACTTTTTAGGATCTCAGCATCCCTATGTGTTAATAGTGACTATAATTTAAAAGAAAATGAAAACATAAAAGTATGTAAAATACGTGATGCATACATATATAAGGCATATACTTCCCTTATACCACTGTGCTGTAAAATCAAAAAAAACAATACTTTTTTCTTTCTCAATTTAATAGGCCAGTTCCCAGTTGATGGAAAGCATGAACATGACATCATTGATTTCTGAAATGATTCCTTGTGAAAGCATGTCGCATACCATAGTGGTATTATAACCTGAGAGTCTGCACTTCCCTTTTTTTACTCAGCAATATCTTTACCACTGCTGAACTTACAACTATAATACAGCAAGGTATTCTTAGAAAGACAGTGATATTTGTGATATGTTCAAGGAATTCTAATTTTATTACAGCTAAAAGTAAGAACAGAAAACCTCACCCATGCTTTACAAGCCCACATGCTAAGGTTGCTCTGCCCTGTCTGAAGCAACACCTCCTCTGTTTTACTGACAGTCTGTGTAATGACTGACACTTGCTTCTCCTCAGAGAGGCTGCACGTGATTTCTTTCAGAAGAAAAGTTTGTAAGAGTTCTTGGAGAGTTAAAAACTAGGGAGAATCAAGAGTTCTTCTCCTGGACCCTACATAGCCTTACATTTCGCCATGCATACATACCAATACGATTATTCACATTTTTTGTTTACCAGAAACAGAAATTAATTTTTTGAATACTTCAGTTCCCACTTAACCATCAAAATAAGTAGCCCAGAGGCCAACACCCAGCACTAAAACCCAAGTGTTCTGCGGAATCCAACCATGAGTATCATAACAACAGCTGAGTGATTCTTATTTGGGATATGTGTCTTTCATACAGATTTATACATGAGAACATTATAGATATCTTCTTGCAACAGGATGTTTATGTTCTAATTAGAGCAAGTCTCCATTTTTAAGATTAAAGAAGTATTTTACTTTTAAAATATTTAACCTTGCTGCATTTATTCAGGCTTTTCTTGAGAAAAACTAGTTGAGAAATACTGTAGGTTATTTAAATATCTTTGGTTGGAAATAAGAAAAAAAGTTATGCCAAAAAATAGTTTACTGATAATTTTAGCTATTAAAAGCAGAAAAAAAGGCAAAAAAATCCAGTTAGTAGTAGTTTATATTAAGTAACACCTTCCACCAGCAGGCTATCAATTTAGATAGTGTGAGATGTGGAAAAGATTGCCATTCCTACACTCAAAAAGCATTTTTGGCAGTTTAAATACTTTAATTAAGGCAATAAAGATGCATTGAAGGAAACACACATGCAAAGAACATTGTCCAGATACAACAATGTTTTGTCTGCTCCAAACACACTTTAAATGTTAATTGCCAATCTTGATATGTATAATAAAGTATTTTAAATGGTAATGGCCTCACTAGATTTTTAGCAAGCAAGGAAAACTATTACAGACATCCAGGTTCTAGAAATCTAAGTAATATCCTGAAAGGAACAGCTTGCCATTTGGGGATTGGGGTGGAATGCAATTTTAGCCTTCTTTAAAAAGTCATTTTAAATTTCTTCCTCATAGCAAAAAACAACACCCTTTTCAAATTTGTAAATAATCATGCACCTGTTCTTTGTAAGGAGTGCACATTGGTCAGTAAAACTGAGGGTGCAACTAGCAATGGACAATCTTTGGGATTGAGAATAGCCCTGTGGAGAAAGACTTGGGGGTACTGATGGATGAAAAGCTGGACATCAGCCAACATTGTGTGCTCACAGCCCAGACGGCCAACCCTATCCTGGGCTGCATCAAAAGAAGCACAGCCAGCAGGTTGAGGGGGGTGATTCTGCCCCTCTACTCTGCTCTGGTGAGACCTCACCTGGAGTTCTTGTCCAGTTCTGGAGTCCTCAGCCCAGGAAGGACATGGAACTGTTGGAGCAGGTCCAGAGGAGGGCCACAAAAATGATCCAAGAGCTGGAGCACCTCTCCTATGAGGACAGGCTGAGAGAGTTGGGGCTGTTCAGTCTGGAGAAGAGAAGGCTCCAGGGAGACCTTATTGAAGCCTTTCAGTATTTAATGGAGTCTTATAAGAAAGATGGGGACAAACATTTTAGCAGGGCCTGTTGCAACAGGACAAAGGGTAATGGTTTTAAACTAAAAAAGGGTAGATCTAGATTAGATACAAGGAAGAAATTTTTTTACAATGAGGATGGTGAAACACTGGAACAGGTTGCCCAGAGAGGTGGTGGAGGCCCCATCCCTGGAAACATTAAAGGTCAGTCTGGATGGGGCTCTCGGCAACCTGATCTAGGTGAAGATGTCCCTCCTCACTGCAGCGGGGTTGGACTAGATGACCTTTAAAGGTCCCTTCCAACCCAAACTATTCTATGATTCTATGATTTTTTTTTTTTTATTTTAGCTAATTCTGAAATGATCAACTGTACATATTTGGAAATAATTCAGTCACATCGGCTGACACCAAATATAATTTAAAAAAAATAATTTTTCTTGTATACATGCATAAAATACACATGTACTGATGGACACACACTGGGAAACTATTTAAATTACAGAAAAATTTGCATAAAGACCACATGTCCTTGGAAGAAACGCAAATAGCAATGATATTTCTGATACATCCTTGGTCCTAATACTCCAGAAATGGGAGTTTTTAAGCGGTGTACCACTGAGGAACAGAAGTACAAGCCCAAGTCCTTCAGAGCAGCCCATCTCCCCAGGAGGAGGCCCGAGTCCATGTCCCTGCTCCTCATTCCCCAGCCATAGAACTGCATATGTGCCCCAAGACCTGCCTTACCCTTCCCTGCAGGTAGACTGTGAAGGTGCTCCAAAGCTAAATTCTGCACAGTTTGAAAAGTGTTTAAAAAGAAATTTTGAAAGAGCCATTTGAAATTGCAAAGTGCTAAAGGTCTTCATAATGCCTATTAGCTGATGTTCTGCTTCAGATCAGGGATGCAGGGAGATAGCGTTCTGAGCATTTCTTTCTCCATGCTAAAACTATACAGACTAACAGAGCAGTAACGACCAGGCAATTTTTACCAGTAGAGCAGGAGAAAAAACAACAACTTTTTGCAACAGAAAAAGCACAAGCATCTCAGTGGGCCATCTGTTCTAACAATGCCTTTTATTTCTCTAGACCTCTGCTTCTACTTTAAAATTTAGTGACAAAAAATTGTTACCACTGCTGCCGTTTGATGAATTATATGACGCGTGCTTTCACTTTAAATCTAATTCCTTACAATCACATTTCCATATCACAAATTAAAAACTGTTGTTACATTTGATACCTTTTATTGCTGATCTGCTGATTTCAGCAGATTGGCAAAACATGGAAGGGACATGAAAATGAACCTTGCCCCTCTTTGAGCATCCCTCCAGCCCAGGACAAATCCCTCTAGCAAGGCAGTGTGCAAAGCTGCCGTATCAGAAGCCGAGAGCTAGCACCACCAAAGTCATTACAAATGGTTTAGGAAATAAATGTTTAAAATAAGCCTGGATCAAGTTATTTGTGTGCAACTTATTCGGGAAATATATATTAGTGAGCGTTTTTACATTTGTCTCTAATTTAGTAAGAAGCCTTTAGCTGAAGTAAGTAACATGGCTTCAAATTAGGTCAAGGGAAACAAGAGTATATACTCTCAGATGGGTTTTTAGCATACAATGCATAATTCTAAGACAAACAAAAAAGGAAGAGAAGTCAGACAGAGCTGGACTTCTTTGCTTGAACAAGTAGTTGAACTTCTATCATACAGTCTCTCTCTTCACCTTATGAAGTCACCTGATTGAAGGTGGCTCTACAACATTTAGGAGTGTTTACATAATAGACACATAATAGTTTACATAATAGAACTGTTCCAAAACTTTTTTTCAGGTAAAACCCCATAAAAATAAAATCCTCAAACTACTGCGGAACTAGTTTCTCCTCTCCCACACTCACTAACTGCAAAAAAGTTCACTTCAAAGCTTGGATAATGCACATTTTACTGTATGTTCTATAACACCTTAAAAGTACAAGTGTTATGCACCATTTCATTGGTTTTCAGCAGCACACTTGGAAAAGTATGTCAAATGAACTGTTTCTCTGCACAGTGAGTTAGATTCTTTCATACTCGTGTCTCCACTCAGACTAAAAAGGGATTTTTTCCCCCTGTTTAAAATGCACATGCACAGACTAGAGGGCAGCACTAGCCAAGGATACGAATGTATGGAGACAGCTGTCTTTTTGAATGGTCAACCCATGCTAATTTATAGCAAACTTTCTTCTCCCACTTCATCCCATAAGATACTGTTTTAGGTCATTCATGCACAATGACACTTCTATCAGATTAGTTTAATAGTCAGGAGCATGACCATAATCACAACAGCCACGTGTGCAATGTATCGGTTTCTTCATTGCAACCATTCATTTAATCCACACCCTGTGGATTTCCTGGGCATCTCAGAGAGAGTCAATTCACAAAGGACTTTTGGAATTCATTTAAAGCTTCAGAAAGTTTAGATTTTACCACCCTAAAGAAAAATTTAGATGAAAAAGAACATTTTCCCCATGGCTTTGAATATTTAAGAATATTTAATTTACATTTTCTCATGTTTTACTGTAAAAGCAAGTTACAAACTTGCTCTTGTGCAAGCAGATCCAGAGCTTTTTCCCCAGTCTGTGCACTCAGGAACAACTTAGGCACTGCAGCTAGGAAAAAGATGAGATTCTGCCCTTCAGACACTCATAGGTACCTCTATTCAATGCACGCCTATATAAAGAGCCTCAAGAAGGCCAATGTATTATGCAAATCCTCACAGCAGGATTTGAGTATTAGCCTTGTGCTGGATGCTTTCCCAGCCATAAGAAAAGATGACTGACAAGAGAAATGGAGGAATATGTTTTCTTCTTCATTTTGTACCAGAGAGTTTACCAGATCTCTGGATGGTGAGAGCCTGAGAAAAGATAATGCGTTGAGAGGAGATGGCATTTCCACCTGTATTTGGGTATAAAAAAAAGTGCCATAATGGTGTCAGCTCACGCCTCCATGAATACATATTTCATGATATTTAAGATTAAATCACTGGCATCAAGGTCTAATTCATAGAGAACCATTTCTCCCAGTATCCTGTGGCAAAGAAAAGCAATTACCAGATATTTACAGCAAAACTACAAGAATCATGCTTTTCTCCTAATACCCTTCCATCATCCAAAAATAAGCAGCTTATGTCTTCTTGGATTAGATGTTGAACCCATGGAGCTTCATTCCTCACCTGTAGCAATGAGCTGTTTCCTACCCTCCACTACATCATATTTGTAATCTGGAGGACACCCTACAGCAGTTCTGAAGAGCCAAAAGTCCACAGCTGATGGCTTTGTCTGCTATCCAACCTGTTGGTGGATTTGTTATTACCATCTTTCTTAACAAGCTCTGGCATATCACATATTTAGAAAATCTGTTCACCAGTAAACTTCTTCTGGATATTCAGAAATTAATATTAAGCAAAACTCTCTAGTGGATTTCCTCTTATTTCTATCTTCTAAACTCTTCAGGTTATGGAGATTTTTTCAGAAAGTCACTTACTACCTCACAGCTTCTCAAGTAAAAGAGGAAGGGGCTTGTGATATCTGCATGTGCCACAATAAATTTAACAGACTAAACGAGTCAACCTCACCCCACATCAGGACATTACTCCTGCCAGTATACAAAAAAATCATAGTCTTTCAAACAACAGGAACTTATTATGAATAACAACCTGAAAACAATACAGGCAGGCTCCTATAACTTTATGGGACCCTAGACCACTCCATGTCAGGGAGCCGCATGGCAGCTGAGATAGTTTTCTGGTCAACTTTTTCAACAAAAATATGCATTTAAGTATCAGAAGGAATGGCAACATTTTTGTTTGCTAAGATTGACTGCGGTCTTCTACAAATTCGGTGTCCACTCTAGAAAATTACACGACACATCGTAAAGGAGTACCTCTTATTTTTGAAAAGTAAGGGAAAGGCAAAAGATAGTTATAAAAACACGCAATAGAAATAACAAACGATGTAATTTATTTACAGTGGAGTTGGAAGGCAGGGAATGAATCATAATCACATGAACTCTCTATTTATTTTCAATTCATGTTATGCTGTCTGCAGGTATTAGACTAGAATCAATCAGAAGATAGAACAGAAAATATGACAACCAGCTATTGCTTTTGCTATTTTTGTGAGGCAAGCAGAGTCAGCATTTTAATATCCTGCTCTCCCAAGCCTGTTTAAAAAAAATAAGAAAAAACAACTGACAGAATGGCAAAACATGTTTTTCTCTAAAATTCACAAGAAGAGAATGTTTTTCTCTTAATCACTGGATATCAATTCCCTTTCCAATCAACCCAAGCTGTGACAAGAAAAAGAGCAGAGCTTCATTCAATCAATTGACAGTTCCCAAAGTTTTCTATCTCTCACTGTGGTGGAGTTAAATTTTTTTCATGCTGGATAATCAATACGGTACTGAATTTCTAGTCAGGTAAACAGTGGCATTTTCCCACATGCAAGGACAAGCCTAAAAAACACCACCACCCAACCCTCTCCCCCTGCCCCCCAGATGGAGCCTTTGGCATGTAAAAGAACATTGTCATTTACTGTATTTCTAGGGGAATACAGATTTTCCTGAAAAGAAAACCTTGTGTCTCTGACCATGTTCCCAATAACAAAAGTCAGGCATCATTTTATTATAATGAATTTCCTATAAATCTGAAATCCTTTAAATCCAAAATTATTTCAATATACTATAAATTCTTAATAGAAAATCTACTTAACAAGTCCATTCTAATATACTGACTTCAGACAAGTACATTATAAAATGCAGATGAAAGGAGCACTTCAAAGGCAGGAATGGGTCAGATAAATGAAGATTGCATGATCATATGATTCCAATACACCCTTCAAAAATGAGCAGTAAATGTAGATGGTGAAGAGACTTTGAGCCCTGCTGTCTTTTCCTTCAACAAGCTTGCAAGTTCAAACTCATCTCCTCATTCAACACTGAACCATTGCACTAGCGTCCAAAGTGATAACATATTAGCAATATTATTGCAGACTATGTATATAATTAGCAGAAAGAATAGGACGAGGTTTTATCATAGCCCATTCCAGTCATTTTAAGGGCATGAATCTTGAGACATCACCTGCCCCAATTTATCCACTCTGGTTCCTTGTAAAAGAATGAGTTACCTGCCTGCGCACTACCGACCCAGAAAATCCCCTCTGCTCTCTCTGAAGTCTCTGGTTATCCCATAGATTCTGTGCTAGCAAGTCTGGCTTATGTTGCCCATGACCACTGGGCAGGGCCACGTGTCCTGTCCCATGGCTAAGTTGACCCCACAACTACTGAACCGAGTTGAATTGTTTAAGAAAGAAGCCTAACACAACCATGTTTGTTTTTTTTTTAACAGGGACTATTTCAGTGATCTTATGCACGTAGTCTCCATGCAGGAGGTTTTTTTCAGAACCAGTGGGTGGTCAACTGCAGCATGGTATAGGAAGAAGTGTCCAGGAATCTCTGAAGTCAGCTCTGCTGCTGAAGAAATTGTTCTATGAGACTGTAACAAAAGATGCTTACTGGGAGAAGAAGAAGCAGCAATGTAAGTCATAGCTAAGAGAAACAGACTTTTTTTAAAAAATTCCACAAAAAAAGGAGATTAAAGGTTCACAAAGCTTCGAATTATTGGAAATCTTAGAAAGAAAAACTCCTCAGTTGACGCATTTTGCCACAAATCTGAGCTGTGGCCTTTTGAGGTACAAAGCTGAAGTGAGTCTTCAGGGTTTCCTCTTTGTCCTCTGACCCTTCAGAAGCTGGCCTTGGCCATAAGGTCAGTCCTGTGGGATGGGAGAATCCGAGAAGCTCAGAGACTATTGCTCCAGAACACGCCTGGTGTAGTAGAAGGCTTATTTCTCATCCACCATAAATAAACTCGGAATTATTAAGAGACGCGCCATTAATTCAAAATTTTATGTTGCAGCTGGGGAATCTGCCGACAATATACTTATCAGTTGAGGTCTGTTTTGCAAACTCTGCACATAACTCAAACCATCAGCTCATGTTGGCTCAGCCCTTCGCTGACAGGGACCATGTCACGTATCCCACAGGGCAGCTGGAAGCCGCCAGCGGACAATGGGGGTGAGCGGCCGCCCGCCGCGGGCCGCCACGGCCCTGGCAGAACAATGCAGCTGCTGCGGAGGTTGGCCCCGCTGAAGGAAACTCACTTCTCCCAGGTTGTCTGAGGGGAGGGACACTGAAGCAATGGAAATTCCCCAGCAGTAAAGGAGAACAAAAGAAGAGGTGTTGGAAGCGGCCGTTAGAGAGAGACAGGCTCTCTAAACCTGCTGGCTGCCAGACTTGGACCGCTTCTTCCAGGGCCTGAAAGAGGAGAGGAGGGTCCCCTGGCTGACGGAAACCCACACTGCTCTGCAGGACGCAACCCACTGGGAAGCACAGATTAAAAAATACTCCTTTCGACAGAGGACTGGAGTTTTACTGTTCCCCGTTGCCCCCCGTTGGGACATGGGGTTGAGAGGACAGCCGCTGCTGAGGGCCCTGCTCAGCCCAGGGGTGTCCTGGGGCTCAGCAGAGCCCCCTGCGCCCCAGCCAGCCATGAAACCCCCCACTGCCCCGCAGCCGGGACCTGGGCTCTGCACGAGCATGTCTCTCTTGTTTTTGCATGGATCTGGAAGTCTCTAGATTTCCTCCCCTGATTAAAAGGTGTGGCTGCTGAAGAAATTAGTTTACAGAGCCTCCAAATTCCTTACTGCCGTTGTCATATGTCTGCAACAGGAGTATCCGCGAGGCCAGGGCGCAGGGAGGGGTGTGCTGCACCACGGCTGGGGCTCGGCACTGCTCTGGGACCGCCGAATCCCCCTTTCTAGCAGGAGTGACTCTGCAGAGAGTCTGCACCTGGAGAGGAAACTTGAGGAGTAACCCATATATGCTAGATTAAAATATCTGGTAAAAATCCCTCAAACCCACACATATCCTTCCCTGACCAAAAAAAAAAAAAAAAAAAAAAAAAAAAAAAAATCAAAATAAAACCTGTGATTTTACAGCTTATTTTCCTTAGTAGTACAGCCATAATGGGTGTTTTTACTGAAACAAAGGGGAAAGTTACATTGATTTATAAATTCATTAAAATGCCAGGAGAAAAAGCAGTGGTTAACTAAGTACTCCCATTGACTGCCATGGCTTTTGGATCAGGCCCAGAAGAATGCTGGAATAAGTGGTGAAACATTTTATTTTCTAACTTTTTAGTGGCTACTGCAAACAATGGAAAATACAAGCACATACTTAGAATAACTCTATCCTTTGCAAAATGAGATCACACCTAAAAATACTTCCTCTTGTTGCTGTATAACTTCAGTTTATGGTAATAGCTATTACACACATATAGAGAAGAGGAAAAAATAGCTTCCCAAGTGCTGGGTAAAAACTTGATATTCTATAGTAGAGTTTCTGCTACAGAAGAAACTTGAAAATCTGTAATGATTCAGACTACTTATTCAAACAGCAGAATGGACAACCCAATTATTGCATGGACAACATGAAATAAAGTAGGGGTTTGAGTTATCGAATTATTGCTTGGAGACAGGAAAAGCTACATCACAACGATGATTCCTTGTACGAAAATTATATTGAGTATTAAGAAAGAACAGCAAAAATGTATCCGCGTTTTAGTTTTCTAGTTTGAAACAATTAGTGCTATTATTTACATCCCCACACATAAGCCCACACAGCTTGAATTTCCTGGGATATACATGTGCTATTAATTTTTAACTTTGCTCTAGGATCCAAGCCTGAATCGCCAGGCCCTATCACTTTCTAGCGCAAGGGTGCGTTTTGTCCACTTGCACCACAGACTGCTCCAGTGCCCTGACTTCTCGAAGCACAAAGTATTTTTCAGGAGTTTACGTTTCACTTTTTAAAAGCATCTCCTACACTTAAAACTTCCTTAGCGACTTCCGAAGCAGCCGACTTTCACAGATTTCATCATTGCTTGACCAGGGAAAAGAGTGTTGCTTAAGCTAAAATCTCCATTTAGAGGGATTTTCTATAACATTGCATCAGCTCCCTGATGAGTAGCAGGGAAGCTTGCAAGCAACACTTCCGTAACCTGAAGAAGAGTAAATTAACATTTATAGAACAGTTCAGCGCTGACCTTCTTAAGAAAAGAGAAGCATTTTGTTATGCAGTTTCCTCGACTCCGTTACATATAGACAGAATTGGTTTGGATTTTAATTCTAAAACTGCTAGAGTGATTAATTTCAAAGTGTACAATCCCGACGTTCCTCTCAAAATACAGAAAAACAGATGAGAGTAAATGCAAAGTTGCTGCAGGAACAGAAATACGTGCAATTGCTTTAGAGAGCACGGAGCTGACCCTGCTCCCTACTCTGCCAGTGGGAATTTTAGCACTGACTCCAGTGAAAGCGCAGCCAGGCTAGTGATTTTCTAACACTTGAAGGCAATTATTTTTATGTTAAAATGCAGGAATAGCCTCCCGCTCTGGTCCAGTTCTCAGCCTGGGGCTGTAGCCCTGCCAGCACTGTTAATGTCATTGTTTGCGAAGCGTATTCCCAGTCTCGCATACACCCACGCAGGGCTCCCAGCTCCCGGCTGTCCCCCCCGCTCCCCACAGCAGCTCGGGCTCCTTTCTTACCTACTTCCATATATTCCGCTGACCTACTGGCATCACAACATTTTCCCTTTCTGAAAGCGCGTTACATAAACTATCATTACCAGATCCCACAGCTTTTGGGAGTCGTGGGCGCTCTGCCTTGAGAAACCCAGTCCCAAGTCTCTTAAACAAGAAGATTCTTATTTCATTGCCACAGACTTTAGATCAGGCCCAAAACTAGGACTGGTAAAAAGTGTTCTTGCGTGTTCAGATAGGCTATAAAAGGCCAGAGCCAAAATATGTTGTCACTACAGAATGGAAATATGTAACAAGACAGATACATAGGAATTGATACTATTACATATTCACAATATATATGTACAGAAATGACTGGCATGATTTGCATGGGCTCCATTGTTACAATAAATAAAAGTTAAATCCTTTCTAAACTGTGCTTTTTCTCCTTCATGTATAAAAGCAAGTAAGGTTAAAAATGTACTCGGAAAAAAAAAAGCAAGGCTTGCATTTATGTAGTCAAGCATTAACTGCAGACAGGATTTCTAAAATACCCTATTTATATATGTATATCTATATCCATATATATATAAAGTATAGAAACATTTTTATTCATTTACTAATTAAACAATGATTGAATGTTCAAAAAGATTTTTAAAAATACACAGAAACAGATTAAGTTAGCCAGCTGTCCTGTCATTATTTTGGTCACCTTGGTTTTTACTGCCCTCCATTTTGTACATCCACAAGGTTCTTTTGAAATAATTATCTGTACTGTGCTGTGGTTTTCATACTATAGTATAGGGATACTAACCCTACATTTTTATGTACTTCCTATGGTATTTCACTTTTGTGGTGGTACTGCTTTCAGAATGATACTCCCTCTTTTCACAAAATCACATTTATTGTACAGAGTATGACATATAAACTGTTTTCCATGCTTAAAGGAAAAGTAAATCTTTGCTAATCCTTGGGAAGAGCAGCAGCTCTATATGCTCAGAGTAGACTAAGTATAGAAACAAAAAAAATACCTCATTTTATTAATAAATAATTAATATATTTTGTATTTTAATATGTTAAAAACTTGTTAACTCTTACCATGGCTTATGCGATGAAAGCAGTAGTATACAAAGTCCACTCCCAGGAGTGTCAAATACCATGTCCACGGTGAGTCCCAGGGCAGTTCGAAGAGTCTGTAGTTATTCCATACGTAGATATAACTAATTAAGTCAACACTTCGGAATAAAACACTGAAATAGAGATCCAAAAAGTTTTATTGACAATTTTATCAACTTTAATTACAGGACCTTTTTACTCTATATTTACCACTTATCAGATGGGAGTCTTTTTGTAACACATAAAACCAGTCTCCAACTTCTGCAATCTTTGATGAGTAATAGTACTCTTGACTTCAGTAGAACCTTTGCTTAAGATCTACGAGGGTTTTAAAATCGGTCCTAACCCACTCACCACCTGCGCTGTGGCATTAGGCACGCTCAAAGGCCGAAGCACTCCCGTGCTCTGCAGGTGCTATGGTGTCCCTGTTCTCCCAAGTCTGGGAGAAACCCACCCTTCCTAACTCACAAGTGGTTGAAGTATAGCAACAATTATGCTCCAACACTAACATACGATGTTAAAATACCTTGACTATTTCCATTGTAATCATGGGCACAGAAAGTGACGGCTTTTGGGAGCAGTGAGATATTCGATCTGCTCAGCATATCACTTCACTTTAAAAGAGGATAAATGCAGCAGGAGAAGACAAAGCCCAGTGCCTCTGAAAAGAAGCGAAAGGGCAATTGGTAGAGAGAAATGACAGAATTGCCAGAAAGGGGGTGAAAAAAATAATGAATTTGCAAAGGAAGGAATGCCACCATACAGCAGCTTTTACTGCTGCTCAGTTCCTGGACTATATAGGTCAGCGCTGAGACCAGGAGGAGGAGAAAGAAAGTAGCTCTGGGAAGGGCAGTCCAGGACCAGCTGTGACTCTCCACAGCTATTTAGGTTAATCCAAATTTGGGTTGCCACAGTCACATCCTCCCCTCAGCGCCCCACTGCATCCCATCTCATTTCACTGATTCAGAGACCGAGCTGACTCCAAATTGCTTTGGTTTTGCTGGGTGAGTTTTTTGGATAAATTGGAAAGCGTTAACCCCAGCATGAGAGATGAGAGGCTGTGGGCACTGGGGTGGCCCAGGTGAGAATTGGCTTAGGTAGCTGTGAAATGGCACCTCAGCTTGCAGGTCGATGTATATTTAAACTAGCATTTTTGTAGAAGAGAGTAATCCACAGCATGATTTGCAGCAGCTTCCTCACACCCTCTCCTGTTACCCCCCCTTTGGCTGTGCTGCTGACAGTGTGGGGCTGTGGTAAACAGAACTGGGACAGTCTCTGAAGAACAGCAAGCAGAAGTAGGGAAAAGATACTAATTGTAGGGAAGTCACACATATCCTTTATTTATATATATATCTCAATAGCTTAAACGCCCCTCAGTTTAAGAGTCAGAAACAAGGTTATCACTAGCACCATCTCTACACACAGGAAAAAATAATCTAGTTCTCAGATGTTTTGCTGCTGTTTTTTTTTTGTTTTTTTTAAGGGGGTGGTGGTAGAAGAATTATCAGTAGAACAACTCCTTTGTGCAAAATTGTGGAATATTTTAGAAATCTATAAATCATATTCGTGGTTGGAGGAAGACTGAGCGGTATTCAGGGAACCTCGAACGGAGATAGCAAACAGCATACCCACAAGACACTTCTGGAACCGAAGTGGTAAGAAACTGCATGCAGGTGTCACAGCCTTGCAAAACCTCAGCTGAAAGACTGTCACAGACCAACATCCCTCTTTTACTTTAGTCTCACCTGGAATTTCACCTTACACTGAAATAAGCTAAAAGAGTCTCCATGTATCTCTCTGTCCATGCCTGCTCATTCTTGTCTCAGTGCCACTTCTCAACAGTACCTACTCTCAAAACCTGCCTCTTTTTTCCTTTTTTTTCAGCTAGATTATTTTTTATGTGATTTCAGTGATTTAGTTTACAGCATGGCCTCCAAAATACTTGAATCTACAAAACTAAGAAAAGGACTTAGTATACTGGAGGAGTATCTCTCTAAAGCCTTCTTTCACACACCTGGGAAATATCACCAAAAGCCCTGTCCTTTGGGGTAGCTGCACTGAAACACGAGGGAATCTCACAAAATGTGGGTATTTCAGCTTGTGAACCATCCCGACGCTGTGACTGAACTTTGCAGTCACCTCCATATATTTGCAGATACATCCATTTAGAGCTTTTATACTTCTGGCATTAGCCCCTCCTCCCATAACGGTGTTTTGATTAAGGCTAGAAGGAAACATCTTGAGTTTCTGTGCCGCTAGACTCTGTATTAACGAAGAACAAAGTCAGCTGAAACTCCCAAGCTCCCAATACTAGCCTGCAAGCAGAATAGTATCCCATCCATTTTATCCTGTGAAGCTGAAACTGTACAAGTTGTTATTGCTCAGGAAGAAGAGAACTAGTATCTTCTCCACAGCCAGCCACATCCTACCTGCAACTCATTCCTACCTTTTCTACTACCATCCCAATTGTTCTTTTGGCCAAAACCAAAACACAAGAAAACACATGAAGTTTCATTTCAGCACCTGGCAGATGAAGAATTTCTCTAGACTAGCAATGACAGGTGTATCTACCACTTCAAAAACAACTTAGCTACGCCGAGAAGTTGGACCATACACACCTGGAACATGTTTAATTTTCATAAGAACTGTGTTCTATAAATATTTTTTTTTAAAAAGATTATATGTGTCCAACCAGATTTTTGCAATTCACCTCATGAGGCATCTGTAAAGTTCAGTATAAATTCTCAATCCCTTTCACAACAGGTCAGAAGGGAGCTGATATTATTCAAACACAAAGAAATGGGCATTTCTTAACATCTTTTCAATGACCAGGAAATTTAAAACACCTCTTGCAACACAGAGTATCACTTATTATTAGGTACTGTTTTCTTACTTTGTTCTTTTGCTTTTATTAACATATAATGCCTTTGCAGTACATCCAAAGATATGTGAACTGGTACATTTCCTCCATTTTTATCAGCTTTCAGTATTTCACCCTCGAGTCCTTTTGTTTTTTTCCACAGGCTGAGGCCAAGGTGTAAAACTTGAGCTAACCCTGCAACACATTTTTTATATATGTAATTTGCTGTACAAGTCAGAATTTGCTTATTCTTTCCTTCATGCTTGAATCACAACTCTACAGCACATAACACTAGCTGATTACTGTAATTAATTTAGAGTAATCCATCATATCACTAGGCAATGCTGGAGAAGTAAGAGTTGCTTAGCTAAGTATTTTTTAAATATTTACAGTGTGATAGATAGGAAAGTCCAGAGCTTGCATACAATTACAATTTTGAAAGTTCACTTGGAGTTTTAAAGGTTTATATTGCTCCTTTTTTTCTCCCTCAAGTTCCATTTTCACTTCTTGAAAATACTGAAGAGAACTTAAGAAAACTTTTTCCTCATTTAAATGTTAGTTTTTAACCATGAATATGACAGAAGTGGATAGGTAAGACTTTTGTCATCTAGTCAAATCCTCTGCATAAGGAGTAATAAATCCTAGAACAGAAAGGCTATATAGCAAACCTTATTCTATACATTGCATAGATTTATTTTTTTGGATTTAGCACTTAGGCAACTGTTTTGACTTTGAGAGAGGGTTCTCATCTCCTTGTTTCTAAAATTCATACATACTTTGCTCAAAGGTGATAATATTTTTAATAAACCATTTCCCCCTTCTCCTTCCACTGGGTCAGATTATCACTTCCTCCAATTAAAAAAGTCCAAGAAGGAAATTCTGGGAGATGAACTCTCCATGTGGACATGAAGATCTACTTATAGCAGATCCCTATGGGATAATGAAGGAGGGAAAGGGTGGAGGAAATTCAATTGGAAGAAAAGGCAGCTGCCTCTTGAAAAGAATACAAGGTCCCATTTTGCTTCCTCCAACTCACGGATCAGTCTTGGAGCCTGAAACCAGTTTTAGGAAACCTCTTCTGTGGTGCCCAGGACTGCCACTGAAAGGGAAAATGGTCAGAGACAGTAGCTGTTGTCTCGCTTCTGAGCATGAAGGAAGATCCATGTATCGGAAGTGAAGATCCCACGCCTCTGCTCTCACCACTACTGCAGTCACCACCTCACCTCACGCTGGGAACCAACCTGGGGCCCCTGAGCTAAACACACAGCTCTACAGCTGGACCTACAAAAGCTCAGCTCTCAAGGGCTTTAACAGACTTGCATCCTTGGAGGCAAGACACAGAAGGAAACACGTTAAGACACCCTGGTCACAAAGTTATATTATCATTAAAAATAGTGAGTTATTACTAATACAGTTTCCCTGGGTTAAATAAATTCAGTTTTCCTAGCCCGATTCAAACTACATGAATGTAAAGTTTCAAAATGTTGAACGAAGGCAGTTTCTCCTCAATAATTTGAAATTATTCAGACCATATATGTAACAGCAGGATACATGAATAATTAAATGCTCTGTAAGCCTTTGTTTCAGAGTGGAAAGTAAAAAGATTTCCATTTCCAAAGATACTCATAGAGCTTTCTTTTCCAGATGAAAAACTGGCTCCAGTCACAATTGAAATAAACATTTTGATAACATGATTTCAGTAAAGAGGAGAAGGGGCGAGGAAGTAGAGGAGCCTTGAGAAAAGGTCCATTTGCAAAACAAAGCAAACCTCCTGCAACTGAAATCCCCTTTTATTTCCTGTACAGGTGCCAGGTCTTGAACAGACACCCAATTTATTACCTTGTCAGCTGACTTATTAGGGTTGACACAAATCGAGCTGAAATATGCCTGACATACTGCAGTCAAGGCTTTTTTCACGCTTTAGCACAAAGCCAAACTTTCCACAAGGTGGAGGAAAAGGGAGAGGGAGCTGTGGGAGTTCTATTCCCTGTTTTCTATCATCAAGATGAATATGATCTTCTCCTATTCTTAATATGCAAAACCAGTCATTAAATAACCCAAGGCTAAAAAATAATTCACTAAAATGATACAGCCGGGAAATGATTATCAGGCTCTGGAAAGCCCTTGATTACAGGAAATAGCACCTACATTTTGAGAAAATGTTCCCACCAGACACAAAAGCTGAATCAAAGCCTCTCCTCTTCCTCAGTATGGCTTTCTTCTCTAACATTTTAGCCTAAATAATGCAAATCCCCAGTTTTCCTCAAGGAGAAAGAAAACTATCAAATGCAAAATGAAGTAAAATGGAGGTGAGCTTGGTATCCCTATGAGCTGCATTGTATGCAGTATTGCATAACGTGTTCTCTGACAGAGCTGATCTTTTCTTCACCAAACCCATTCCTGTTGCACTTCGCTTTTTATCCTCTAATTTAAGACACTAACAGTAATTTACAGTGGCGGGTGGAATAAAACATGAAACATCAGGTTTTGGAAGGAAAAGAGCAAAAGTCAGTGTTACGCTTTTTTATTCTTAAATCCAAGTCCTGTCTATATAATTCAAGTAAGTTCTTGTTTATCTTTACTCTTTCATACATAAATAAGCAATCGATTAAAAATGCAGCACAACTTACATATTTTCATGAGAAGTTCCACTGCCTTTAGTGATATAATCCATAGCAGTAACACACTTTGCCCTAAGTTTATGCAAGGTCTTCAGGTAAATTTAATTACATGTGATCTTTAAAAGATTATAAATCCTAGTTTAAAAACTTCAGTACAGCTGAGCTGCTAGCATTGTAGCTTACTCTTCTTCCTTTATGAGAATGGAAGTTATCTCTCTTTAGACCTATTTATACCTACCTGCCCAGCACACTGGGCAGTAATTCTGTTCCAGTGAATTCAGGATGCACAATACTGGGAGATTCTAGAACACTGCCTTGTGCAAGGCAATGGACCTGACCATTCAATATTTGTATAAGTAGCACCATGTAAGGACCTGACCATTCAATATTTGTATAAGTAGCACCATGTAAGTGTAATACAAATGCTTACTTAGCACGTTTTTCCAATAGAGGATCTGATTTTGATCTCTCCTACTTGGTTGTTCCACTGAAGTCAGCAAATTTGCTTTACAGTTTAAGTTAGATTAGGAACAAGCCAATTATATTCTCAAAGGTCACATATAAGCAGAAGTAATGAAGAAAGAGAAAAAGGTATTCTATTCAACTCAGATTAGCTGTTCTGAATTTATCTAGAATGAAGGAGCTGGTAACAGATGACTGTTCCTATGGTCTACAAGAATATAGTGAAATAACTTCAGTGAGACATCATGGCACATCAAATGATGAAATGAGAAAAAATATTTACATGAGAATTTCTATTGAACTGCTTTGGTCATATCTTTGAACTTTTACAATGATAGTTTGGTTTTGTCCACAATATATATACAGTGGTGAAAGTCTATTCTTTTCAGATCCATAACACTGATTTACAGAATCATTAAGAGATATATTTTCCCAATTTTCATAACGTCTGGATGTTGACCCAGGAAACTAGATTGGCCAGCTCTAAAAATGCTACCCCTGTGCTCCATCTAGTGGAATCCTGATTTAAGCTTAATGCATCCTTTAGCACAGAAGTACTTCAGTCAGAAGGGTACTCTACACAGCAGCAGTTGCTTAAGAGTTTTTTCAAAATGTGTGCAAACTACCACAATTTATCTTAAAGAAAAATACAGAAAGATGGAATAAAAATCTATACATTTAATGGGTTTGAGAAATTGTTATATTTTGTGAGCCACAGAGATTACTGAACTTAATTAATAACATATTTCCAATAAAGGTAAACTCAGTTCACAGTCTGTACTTTCACAGAAGAGCACAAGAATATCTGAGAACAAACACTGATAGCTTGTCTTTGTTTCTAAAGGCACAGCAGGTGCAAAGCTAGGCTCCGAGATTCACAAACATGCGATCACCGAGCCATTTACTGGCCCCACTGTGTAGAAAAAGGCAATGATGCAATACTAAGGATGTAGACAAATACGCATTCTGCAAACATCTGTGTCTGTGTAAGAGGTTACAACCTAAAAGAGTAATTGGCTCCCTGACAGGCTTGTGTGAAATACGGCAATCTCTAGAACATTACGGTAGGTAGGGACTACCAGTTGTTTCAGTCAATTAGTTTGAGAACTTCCCAAATCTCCCAAGTCTCTCTCCCAAATCTTTTTTCCCCCCCCATGTTTAGTAGCTTACATGTCATTTCATTAGAAACTCCAGAGTTTTCAACTCTGGCTCAGAGCTTTCCTTAGTCATCACCAAAAAGTAGCACTCCATGCATGCCCAGCTGTCTAAAGCTGCTCATTGGTACCCCTGTGCTCCTCCAGCAGCTCTGCTCACATGGGTGCTCTCCAGCCTGCTTCAAACAAAATGAACCAGGTTAACAAAATTCTGCATTTTAAACCACTGAAGGTAACTCTGCTGATATGGCTGGGAAGGACTTGGCCACTGAGCAAAGTGGAGACAGTAACAGGGGACTGGGGAGGTGGTGATGAGCACCTGACAGCAGGCAGGAAGCACTAGCATTTTTAGTGGACACAGCATGATTTTCACCAAATTTATAAAACTGTTAAACAGTGAGAAGACTGTAACCTGTGTGTGGATTAATTATCCTAACATTTACTGATTTAGTTCCACTCAATTCATTGATGACAAACCAGATTAAAAAAACCTCATTAGACCAAACAAAGACTGTTCATGTACACAGTCACTGCCAGCAGCTTAACTGAAGTGATTTAGAAAACCCCCTTATGGAGTCAGGTTTGCCTGCGGAAAATATTACAAGCTCCTACTGCACAGCACTACCCCTGGATTGAAACTGTTTATCCCACTCTGACTGCTTTACCTACAGAAGATTAGTGAGTTATTTCAAAACCTCTTCTTCTGACAGAGCTGTGAGGGCTGCAACCTTCGGCAAAATGTGGGAACCATTAGCGGTGTATATGGGACGGTGCAGCCAGGAGGGTGCTCTGATGAAATACGTAACTACCCACTGCTACCTGGAGAGTGGGAGGAATGGGGAGATGAGTAGATTCTGCCTCTTCAGGCTTGTTACCTATTAAAATAGTATTTTTTTGGAAACATCTATGGATGGGTAGTGTCTTAAACTGCCATAGCTAGCTGCTGCAGGCATGATTGTGACTGCAGGTTCAGTAGAGCCTAAGCCAATACAGCTCTTGGCTCCCACATTCCCACTCACTCGCCTGTCTCTCTGCCTTAAGCAAATACCGTTTCGCTCCAGTAGTGAACAGAAATACCTCCGCACAGGATCAGATGAGCACCTGAACCAACACAAAAGTAAGGGAGGACTACCTAAATGAGTACAGGAAGGACAGAAGTGCAGTAGCCAGAAGTTAGGTTGGTTTAGGGGCATGGCATGGCACAGCAGCTTTGCTTACCATTTAACCAGGTTAAGTGATTACCTTCCCAGTTTAGCCCCATCTGCTCATCACTGCCCTAAGCATGGTGGTTACCAGCCCTCAGACCTGCCAGCATAATTGCATGCATAGGTGCTCCCTGACCTGGCTCTGTCAAAATGAATGCAGCTGAGCTTAAACACCTCTTTTATAGTTCTTGGGGGGCTTTTGTTTCTGCTTTTAGCTGGATCACTTTGTCAGGACCAGGTTAGGGAGCAATTAAATGTGCAGTTATGTTGGCAGATCTGAGGGGGCAGCTGGATCAGAAGCAACACATCTGACCATGCTCTAAATAAACATCTGTCCAAAGCCTTAGTCAAACAGATGTGGAGAAAAAATGTACCTAATAAGTCTTGAAGTGAAAATATAATTTACGAGAAACTGCATGTATCAAATTTTCTTCTAAGAGATGCAATCACTAATTTACGAGATTCTAATTTTCTACAGTCATATGTGAAGTGTCTAGTAGATACTTCAGGAAACCAGGATATACTTTTAATGGATAAATCCATGCAGGCAAGTATTTTCTGTTCTGTTAGGACACTGCCAGCTCCACAGGACTGTGAACTGCTTACACCAGCTTGAACCGAGTCCATTCTAATCAGTTCTGCATATTGCTGCTATTAAGAATTGAGAACTTCTGGTTTCTGACTGCATTTTTACATGTGTTTTAAAGCAGGTAACTCAGTAACGCTACAAAAGAATTGAGTATTTCTTATCCTGCAATCCTGACTGCTTTTTTCTAAGCCTATTTCTTGTTCTGGTACACAATTTTGCACAGTACGAATTGATGCAGGTTAATATGATGGGGGGGTACTGGATCTGCTTCCTGGGCCACTTCAACACAGGGTGACACAAATGCTGATGCTGGCAGAAGGGGAGAGAAGGTGCAGAGGCAGGAATGGGCAACCAGAAGTACAAGGCAGTCAAAGGTGCTTCATTTGGCAGCAGTGCTGGTCTCAAATGTACATGAAACTGCCTCTTCAATCTAACCTTTGGAAAAAGATTATTTAAAATCCAGGTGACGTACAGAAATGTGAACCGCACTGGTTTACAGGAGAAACAGGATTTGTACTCCTTTGATTCAATTATTGCTCATGTGCAGATATCTTAAGATGCATAAGAGCATGAAGTAATTAAAAAGCATTTTCTCATTCCTCTCTGATGTTCCATAACACTTCAGAGAACGTTAATCTCTGTTTCAAAAACCAAAGTAAATGTATAAAAATTGTAATGTTCTCTGTAAAAAGAGAAGTTCATTGAAGACTTGACTGACAAAATTCTATGTTAGACATTCATATACACACACTGTATGACTGTGTTGCAGAGTTGAACACTAAAAATTGGCAATTGAGCATGACCATAAAGAATGAAGACTTTCCCAACTAGTTTGAAAATGCACCTTCCTCAGTTATCCCCCAAACACTTTTTGATTTGATTTATGTTCTGCTGCTTTAAAAGAAGAAATGGGCCAATATGAAATAATGCACATACTTGTGTAGTGGATATTTATACCCAAATAAACTTTCTCTTGGGAGAATATTTTTAAAGCAGCATTTCAAGTCTCCTGGCAATGGTTAGTTAGAGAAGTTATTTATTTAGAATAAAAGTTCTCAGAAATTTTTTAACCACCAACAATTAGGATGCTGGGAGTAAGCTTGGTAATTCAAGTTTGTCCCTTTCCCCAAAATTACTTTTCATTGCATATAACATTTAGTATTCATACATGCAGAGGAATGCATAGTATGCAATAAGGCAGGGAAAATTATATTTAAGAAATGTATGGGCTATTTTACAAGAGACAATATGTACGCATGAAGAAACTCAGCTTACTACACGCTGTTGAGTCTAATAAGCCTAAAACCAAAACACATTGCCTTGTCCGACTAGACTTTTCCTCTTGCACCTACATTTTTAATATTTGGCATACAAATATCAACAATTTATGATTTGCATTTTCTCCAACAATGAAGTAAGAAACACTGAATAAATTCTGTTTTCCCTCAAGATATGTAGTACTTCTGTTATACAGACTGTGAAATGGAAAAATACACTCAGAGGCTGAATATGGTCTGTGACTCCTCATTTTTTCATTAAATGTAAAGACCTCTTTGCAATGATGCATCTGAAGCTTCATTCTAACCAACAGACTGAAGCCCACCATTTTAGATTCAACCACAGATTTTTTTAAGGAAGTGGCAAACCATTGCTGCTAGTTGAGAAAATGAAAATTAGTCCCTGGGAGAGGATACAATCAATGGTGTGTTAATCTAACCTTCAGCTGTTAATGATTTGCACTACTATTTCCCCTGATGCTGTGGGTTCTGCTGAAATATTGTTTTAGCAGTTTTTTTTTTTTCTTTCTTTCTTTTTTTTTCTGACCCAGTTCTTTCACACTATGGGAGCAGAAGACAGAAGGGTAAATTGTTCTGTTTTTTCAGGTCAAGCCTTGCTAGCCAGTCTGTTATTCACAACCCCTCTTACTTACAAAAGAGGCGTTACACTAGGCAGCCACCATTATAATTCTGATATTAACATGCAAGTCGATAATTTAGAAAGTCTGTATTTTGCCTGCTTGTTTCACATTCAGCCAGAAAGTTGAAAGCCTTACAGAACTCTATTTTTGGAAAGAACTGCTGAGGAGGGTCTTATATTTCCAGCCATGAGAGCTGCACAAGTGACCTGGAAGAGACTTCTTGTGCTGGTGTAGCAACGTGTAAGTGTACGGATCTTGCAGATTTGCCTGATCTTGTGAAGTCTGTGTCCTTAAGGATCATTTGGTTCACTCAGTTGAAAAACCCTTGCAAAATAATTCTTATCCGAAAGAAAACTGCATAGCCCGCAAGCCAAATTCTGCAGCAAAGTACCGGGTGCCAAAATAATAAAAGTACTCAGCACCTTGCAAAGCCACGTTCCACACATGCAACGCTAGTTCTCTTAGCAAGCATTTCTTCCAGGAATAAGTGCACCTGAAGCATTTTAGTATTCTCAAAATAAAGCCAAAAGGCCTTGCAAAACTGTTAAAACTTACTTTACATGTATCTCAGTCCCCTTGTTTAACTTAATCAGCCTGAATATTTCAGATTAAAAAAATAAGTATTTAGCATGGTAAACCTGTAAAGTGTATGACAGTCCAGAAAATTTGGGTTAAGAAGCAACATTTGAACTATCTCAATATTAGCTACAGGCAAACTAGAGCAAACGTTTATCAGGTTTGTGTGTTGGTGCACACAAGTCTAATGTACTGATAAATATTTAATTTATTACAGCTTAATATATAATGAAAATCTGAATGTTTCTCCTTCACGATCATGCTCACAAGTCATATTAAAAGCAACAACACTGTTTGAATACAGGTTGTACACTAGCTGCAAAAATAGCTTCACAAAATTCTCAAATAACTTAGATATTACTTTATACTTAAATACTTGCATGCTGAAAGCTCAGGCCTCTTGCTTGCAGATATAGGAAGAGTTTTGGAGAGTGTCTCTAAATGACATTACTTATCTACCAAATTTCTTAAAAGGCTTCATCCATGATATTTACTACTGATAATTAAGATAATCCATCACAAGTTGTCTTTGTACCTAATCTAAAGGCACACACATAGACTTTGTCAAAACTTTTCTTGATTAGAAAGTTTAAAAAAAAAACCCACAAGTACATCTCAAATGTTCAATAGATTACGAAGAGGGTGATTTACACATTTCAGAAAATGGGTGCTACTCACCAAAAGGGATATTTTTTTTTTTTTTTTGCTGTGCTCTTTTAATGTATTTTACCAATAGCCTGGATTACAAGAGAAGCTTCCTAGTAAAATTTGCAATGACAAAAACCAGGGATCTCCAAGTAACAAAGAATACACTTCATGGTTCAAACTATTTCAGGGTGACCAAATCTACAATCCCTGTATTTCTATGTGGCCAAATATAAGAACATATTGCCTATGAATGAGGAATGTAAGCCACAGAATCTAAAAAAACTATTTGTGGATGAAGGATGGCTCAAAGGACCCGGGATATATAAAGGGAAGAACAACAAGTAGAAATAGAGAACAAATGACCTCATTATTTGGCACTGATATAGTAATTTCTGAAATATGGAGTACACTTGAGACATCAACACTAAGAAGGCCGAAAAACTGCAGAGGATTCAGAAAAAGGACTGTGGGAATAATTGAAAGACTTGAAAATACACCCCATAGTCAAATTCAAATAACAAACTTTTCCTCATGCAATGAACAGATTATATGCAATTTGATGGTAATCTGTAAATTCATATACAGGGAATAGAAATGTAATCCCATTCCAACAGAAAAGATGTAATAAAATCTTTCATCTGGAAGCTCATGTCATGCAAAGGCAGATCTAAAACGTGATATTCCTTAGAAGTAATTAGAGCTCTTGAAAAACACTTAGAGCAATTTATATAAAGAATTTACTGGGTTCCCTGGTACTGGATATTTAGTAATCCACAGTGGACATTTCTTTAAAACACAACTCTGTTCACCGTGAACTAATTCAGGTAAATCTTATGGCCTTTTCATTGGAGGATAGATTAGATGATCATGTTTTCAACAATGCTCTCGGGCATTAAAATTCACTGAACTCAAACGCAAAATTATGACTTAGTTCAAAGAACTTTGGATCACATGCATATTTACAATGTATCAATCTGGGTATATGCACACACTTATTTTTAAAGGCTAATGAAAATAATGGGCATGTTTTGGTTTGTTGGTTTTTGTTTTCTTTCTAAAGATTGATGAAAGAAAACTCAGATTTTAACATACAGTCTAACACAAGATATTGTCAAGTCAGCTGAAGTCCCAAAATCAACAGAAGTTGACAGCCTAGATCAAATATAAATTAATATAATTTGAGCTGGAAAATACCCTGCAAGTATCGTATTTATCCTAATTAGATTAGAAAGACATTTACACTCTTCAAGCAACTACATTTTAGCAGAGTAGGATCCAGATGCCTTGTGTAATCACTTTGGATTAGCAATAGCAACTTCAATATATAATTCATTCTTCCTTGTTAATGATTAAAAGCAACCTAAAGCTAATATAAAGTGTATACTTACTCTGGCAGTCGAGACAGAATACCTAAAGAAAGAGAACTTATGCCATCGTTGATCCGACCTGACAGCTTACGCTTCTGAATCCAGCTGACAACAAACTCCAGCACAATCAAAGCAAAGAAGAATGGAATACTCTGAAAAAGAATTTGCAGAAAAGAAGTCACAACACAAGTAGAATTAGATCCATCTTACCTAACAGCAGTTTATGTAGCCAGATGCTTCTTGTGTTGGCTGGCACCTTACTAGCTACTACTGTGATAAAGCTCCACATAGACTTCACAAATCAGAACAACCAAGGCTACCATTCAATCCACAACACCAGCATAAATCCAGCACACTAACCTCCTCCCATATTATTTTCTTTTGATTCTTCTGCACATAAATTGTTAAATGGAATCAAAGCAAAACACAAAAATCTTTCCAAACTTGTATTTCCCATATTCAAGTAAATCAGTGAGAGCAGCAACGTTTGTGGATGCCTCTAACCACAAGGTAAAACAGAATCTGCTTTCGATTTGATATGTAAGCAGTTTTCGAATGTGTTCAGCCACCGAATCTGGCATCCAGCAATATGATCTGAAAGACATATTAAAGTGAGTTTCTTTCTACTCGGCATTTCTGTTGCCATGCTTTTTGCTGCAGATAGCAACAGCTCTTCTGTGTGCGTTTTCACCAGAGAACCCAGTAACTATGCAGCCTGTTCCAATTTGGGCCATACAGCGTGTTCTTCTTCCAGACCAAGTAGCAATGATACAATGTTCCCTTTTTTCTTTTGGGTTGTACTAACTGTAAAGTAATTGTCTGCCTTTCTGAAGAAAGTCTGATGATGAGTGAGACTGAAACATTTCTTACTCGCAGCACTGCTTCAGTCTAGGATTCACACTGCCCATCTTGTGTCCGAGATAACTGGCGAGTTCAACATACACAAGAACAGCACCCAGTAGAGAAAGGTATGGCTGTGACTAGTGGCCGGACTGGTAACATTATTGTGACAATACCAGGTTTCATCAGTGGAGAAAGATTGTTACAGCTGTTCTCCAATTTTCATCAGCATAGGCAAGAAAAAAAGATTGAATAATAGTAATTGGAAGAACATACGCTTTTTTACTGATGCTGGAGTCCTAATAGTCCCTGCATTTCATGGGTTAAAGGAATGAGGCAGCAGTGGCAGCATGTCAGCCACCACCACCACCAAAATCCAGAAGACTTGTGGCAGGGAAAATAGGAAGCAGTTATTTTACTTGCATCACATCTCTGTGCATCTGAATGGTTCCTTCAACTACCTCTCACTCTGTGGAAAATTTGTAGGTGACCTTGGAAACATTCAGATATAACTCCTTCTTGGTCGTATTAAGGCATAAAATTCCCACTGAATTGTGAAACCCAAGACCAGTGAGACTCTCTGCACCATTATGGGAGGCATCGCACTGCCAAACTGGCCCTGTTAGTCATCTTCTGCTGGTCCCTCCAACACACAGACTGAAACCCTCTGAACTGCACTGCTGTAGCAGAGAGGCTACTCCCGCCTATACAACATTTGAATGGAAGCAGCACGTTGCCTCTGCAAATGCCATTGCGTTTCAGAGGGTGCTCATTTTTGTTGCCAAGTGAGATATGATCTGGGAATTCCTACCAGGCTGGGACACTAAAGAGACTAAGATGGATATAGACCAGATTGCTCAGCCGAAGAAGAATGGGATGATTCAAACCATGCAAGCAGCAAGAGATTTATAGCGTCTAGGAAATGTGAAAGTTCATAAACTTCAGCAGCTCTGGGTTAGGTTACAATAACAGATGAGCAGAGATTAGTATCAACATGGCACTTTTTAATTTAGATGCCTAGCTTGCTCTTTAACACCTTTTTAGGTATCTAAAAGCATGTTTGGGATATGCACTAACTGATGATATAAAAAACTTTGAAGGCAGAGGAAGACCTACTGATAAAGCCTAAACAACACCCAAGAAAACCAATGTGGTAAGTCTTCAGATACTTGAAATCAATAATAAATAAATAAAGAAACCCAAACAAACCCACCTTCCTTTTTAAGTCATTGAAACATTCTTGGAAAATATAATTACTTCTTGCTTTGCTCTAGCTGCTTCATTTCTAAGTAGACAAGACTTTTAATGTACTTTTCTTAAGTAATATAATTAAAGAACAGATTCCTAACTTATTAAACAAGGGTTGATGACTACAGCTGTATGTTGCAGCAGAGCTAAAAAGGGTCTTATTACGAACAACTAAGAAATGACCACAGTATTAGGAGCCAGGTCTAGCACAGACTACAGCCAGTTTGAAGTTACGGGACAGCAGAAGCTGCACAGCAAATTGAATGGGCTCAGAACAGTAAAAGTGGGATACTTTATTCATTAAATGAAAATAGTGAATAGGAAATATATGATGCCTGTATTCTGCGTGGTGATTCACTTCACCTAGCAACCTCTGAAACGGTTAAAAGACTTGACTTTATACTAATACGCACCAATATAACTTCTTTCCCACTGACTTCATTAAATATTTTCTTCCCACTGTGAAGCTGTGAGACAGCCAAGCATTTGACAACACTTTGACTCACAAACAGGGAGTGTCGTAGCAAGGAGGATAGAGAAACATTCAGACAGCCTTCACCTCCTGCCCATCAAGAAGCTTGAGAAAGGCAAGATTTATGGCATACCTCTTAGTATCTAAGAAATTACTACCTCTCTCCCACACACCCACATTAAGCTTTGTCAGATCAAAGGGATCAACTATGTCAAGACTAGTATGTGTTATTTATGTGACCATAACACCTAACAGCTATTGTCATGGAGCAGGTTAGTGTTAGATCACGTTAGATGCCATACAAACAGAAGGAAAAGGCACTCCCTGTCCCAAACAGCCTACAGTCTGAGCAGGAGACGTAAGACAGCAGAAGGATAATGCAAATAATTCAGGAAAATGGAGACAGTCAGTAAGACAGACAATAGTCTCACTAGCCTAAGCATTACTGGTTTTTTTTTCCTTTTTTGTTTGAGTTAAAATGGCAACGAAGACATTTAAGGAACCCATTGAGGATAGGTAGCTCTGCAAAAGTTTTCAAGGATTGCCCCCTACAAACAAAATTGTACAAAGTTAAGAAATAGCCACTGTTGGCATCACAGGTCAGAGACAGAAGCTGGATCCTTTTGATATGTTCTGGTCTATAAATATTTTACTTTCTCTGTTTCCAGTTTCTTTCTCTTCACCCATCACCAGAAATACTTAATGGAGATTTCCATTAGCTTGTGGTTTACTTAAATAACTGATCCATAACTTGAAAGTCTTACTCTGAGCAGTAAGTAGGAGGGTTCCCTTGTAAGTAACCAACTCTTACAGAATGCAAAGAACCATTTAAAATCAGTTTCTGCTTTATACAGTTGCAAAAAATAATATTCTAAGTTGAAACTGAGCATAAATCCATGGTTTTATTGCAAGTCTTGAATCAGTTTCTGTTTTCTTTAGGTCCCAGCTCCTTACAACATAAGAATCTCAACTTTCATGTAAAACTAAATACGAAAGTTCTGTGCCTCATTATTTAGAAGCAAAGCCTAAAAAGTGAATTGAGTGTAAATGTGAACTTAATCTTTATGCTCTCAAAAGGAGAGAGTAAATAGAAAAGAAAAACAGTGATTATTACATTTAAAGCTTTCATTTTAGGGCTCTCAGCAGAAGAAATAGTGCGCTGTCTTCCCGAGTCTGACTCATGGAAGTCTTTACTGAGCACAAGTGATAATTTCAGAATGTAGCAGAGAGAAAAGTGAAGTTGTTGTACATGAAAACTATATTCGGCAAGCAAAAAAGCAGCACTCCATCTGCAGATTATGAGAGAATCAAAAAACCATACTCTTATATCCATAGCAAAGGGGATGAAAGGGTAGGGCAAGCATCGGTATACACATCGTAAGAGTTAGGATGTTCTGCCCTGGAAAAAGAAAACTGACTTGTATTTTCTTTTCTCTTCCTAGAAAAAAGGGTCTCAAATCAAGCGTCTCAAATTCTACATGACAAAACTCGCATAAAAATAAATTCTATGATCATGGTCCAGGATTTGGATCCCTTTTCCCAGAATTTTGGAGATTAGTTGGAAGGGTGACTTTTCCCTGGGCACTGCTGCAGAGTTTTGCTACTAGTCATCAGCAGCTGATCAGCACAGGGCTTCAGGCCTTCACCTACAGCTCTGCCAACATACAGAGCACGATGCAGGGACCGGGAGCTGTTCTGCCTCTGAAAATGGAAGTAATATAGCCACAGCCAGAAACTACACCACACAAGTCAAGCTAAGTTATTCTGTTCTCAAAATCAGAGCTGCTTCACCCAGCGCTGTCATTTGCCACCCAGATGTAACAGCACAGCTGACTCCAGCTCAAATGAGCTACTCCTATGAAGTGCATCTTTTTTTTGTAAATCACCAAAGCACTCAATTCTGCAGATCACTAAAAACATGACCATTTGAGTGAATCAGGAGGTTCTTCCACCTGCCTAACGTTGGAAGGTGCATATCCCCACAGCTATAGCCATGTGATCTAATGTACTAGAAATAGCCTCATACAGCTGATACCCGTGGTAGACCACAGAGCCAAGATCTAAATCCCACTTCTATATGGTGTCTCAGAAAAAAAAAAACAAAACAAAAAAAACAAAACAAAAACACACACCAAAACTCTTTAGGAGACACTAATGTAATCAGTTTCACACCCACATCATCATTACTGTCTTTTAGAGTGAGTTATTTCTGCTGAGGCCTTCATTTATTACCAGTTCTACACTAGAAATTGTTTTGTTCTGTGTTGGGCTGAGCTCCAACATCCACTTCTGTGTTTGTACCAGCTCAGGGGGTTGGCACTCCAATTCCCCTGTGAATCACTCATCAGGTCACTATTAATTCTAGCCCTACTGAATCCAACCCATCCGCTGCTCCTGCAGTTGTTCCCTAAACAGTGCAAGAGAAGCTGCCAGACTCGCAGGTCAAATCAACAGCAACAAGCAGCTGGCAGGGGACTGTAGATCGTTACCTTCTGCCCACAAACACGTGGCCAGAAGAAGAACCCTGCCTAAGTTCAGACCAAAGCCATAGAGTTAAGACAGTTACACCACTAAAAGACTTTTACACACCCACCTAACTAAGGACCAAAAATCTGTTCTGGCAACAAATGCACTAGGGGGTGAGGGGATTCTAGTACAATTAACCCAAGATAGCAATTATAGGAAAGTATAGCCAAAATGGAAAACCTTGTTCAGCACAGGGTTTTTTGCAAGGTATATATTCCCTTACAAACTTAACACAACAGTGCTCTATGACAGCAGAAGCCTGAAGGCACTTTTATAATGTGAAGAAGTATTAAGAATTCATCTGCAAACTTTTCCAGCTGTCTTCCCAGTAAAAGAAATTCCAGGTTTGGCCAAGGTCTGAGCTGACTATTGCACAGGTCTGCACGGGAAAAGAAAGCCCAGCGACGTCAAGGAATGCTGCTGGCAAGAAAATGAATGATACTCACACTGGAAATGTAGGCACAGTAAAAGGGATTGAGATAGGCAACACATAGAGCTGCAGGGAGAGATCAGCTGACTAGGCAAAACCGTCAAGCTCCAGACAGTCTTCCTCAGTCATGACGCTATAGCTCGGTTGCAAAATGCCTCTGAGGAGAGCAATCCATCGACCAGACGCTGCACACATGGTCTGGCTTTGCAGCAGCTGTCTGCTTACCCTGTCCAGAAGGGCAATGTTTGCTGATAGCAGCCATCAGCCAGGGACTGCTGCATACTGCGATTCCCAGAAAGCTCCTGACAGCGCTGCACCGCTCTGCACAACCCATGACACCTCCAGCGGGGTGCAGCCCACTAGCAGTCCAAGATTTACCTGGCAGAGGAGCCAGTCAAAGCTAACAGGACCTTCCGTAAAAAGTGTCGATCTTCAGTGAAACTGGACTGAGTTTTACTTTGACAAGGGCAAAACAGCGTTTATCTGCTGTCTCCGTGAAAAGAAAAATCAGCAGGAGTGGAGCACAGAGCTATGTGCAATAGGTAGGACAGAAGGGAGCAAAGGTACCTTCAGGGAAGTGGATAAGCTGGTAGGGCAGGAGGGGAGGGAGGGATATGCTGGTGCCAAGGGAGTTCTCACCCTGACCTCTGTACTCTTGCCTTGGAGCTTTTGGAGACAGCGCTGACCCAAGACAAATATTTGCTCTCATACCCTTAAACAATCTTTAATTTTTTAATTTTAAATAGAAACGTTTATTTTTCTTCCTTTGACTCAGCTTGTAGCGCTCACCTTAAGGGCGCAAAGAGAGCTGACTTTTTGCTTGCTTTAAGAACCATAATAGCCAAACACAGGATCATGTTTTCTGGTTTACTCAGCTCAGTTTGCTGTCATTATATCCAGCAGGACCGTGACATCGACCCTCAGATATTTGGGGTGCTTCTCCAAAAGCTTTACCTCCCGGTGTCAGGGGAAAGCCTTCATTTAAAACACATTAAAATAGAGTGCACGGTTACGTAGGCAGTTTACACAGGCAGCTTGCAGACAGAGAGCCCGGGAGTGAAAGCAGACAGAGAACGACAAGGTATTTAATCTTAATTTAGGTGCCCTTTCGCGGACGTTGTTTCCTTGGGCCGCCTGTGGCTTTTGAGAAAAGGCAGCCGGCAGCTGCGCGCAAGGTGGGCGGCGGATGCTGCCGGCGGAGGGGAGGGGAGGGAGGGCAGGAGGGGGCTCTCACCTTGTCCACGTAGTTGGGCACCTCCTCCACCGTGCGGAAGGCGCTCTCGCC
>NW_009258218.1:1303031-1368657 GCF_000687185.1 Egretta garzetta
GGGGGCGGCGGCCGGTCCTTCACCCTCGGCCGGACCGCCTCGTCCCCCGTGGCGCTGCGGGGCTCGAAGGCTGCTCTCGGGAGCGCCTCGAATGTCTTATTTCTCTTTGAATCGTGCTGCTTCGGAGGTTTTCTCGGGTTTTTGCTTGTTGTGATTTGTTTTTCTGGGGTTTTGTTTTGGTTTTGTTTGTTTTGTTTTTTGGGGGTTTTTTTGTATGTGTCATGACCTTCATGGCCTGCTTCTGGGAGTCAAGAGAAAGCCCTCACACACCTACCCACAGCCTGTCCCAAGTTCCCTTCTCACCCTCAAAAATCCTTGAACAGCAGAGCTCAAGCTATCCTCTTTCACCTTCATGTAGGTTTCCATGCAAAAAAAAAAAAGAAAAAACCACAACCATAAAACCATATTGCTCGGTTTGACTTTTGAAAAAAATGCAGAATTTTATAAGATTAAAATGTTAAGCTTTTGGAGAAAGAGGCAGAGGTGCGCTTGTTGGCTCCTTTGGTCAGCTGTTATGGTTGGTCCAGCACTCTTCCCATTAAAAGTTTTTATTTTAATTTTCAGAAGGGTTTATCGTGGCTCAATTTTATATAGATCCGATTAACACAACTCTGCTGAAGGCAGCCTCTAGGAGCCAGCTATTAGGCTTTCATTTAGGAGGGAAAAACGGGGAAATATAAAGAAACAGTGAAAAATATATGCTAGATCCCTGTAGAAAAAGACTTTTAGAAATGGGAATAAGGACAGGCTTTGTACATTCAGGCCTTCAGTCGGAAGCTCAGAGGCATGCATTTCCCTGTCAAATGTTTGTCAATCACACTTGATATGTTTGGCGTTAGTACAAATAAGCAGCTTTGTGATAAAATAGATTAGCCAGAAATAAAATAACACAATGTCCGAACAACCCCTTCATCTCAAACGTTCAGTTCCACTTACAGCCTTTGCAGAAGAAATGGACTGTAAACCTGCTGTGAAGGATTTTGCCACAGTTTAAAACCTGCCAGTCATTAAATTAAGAAAAACTTTCTACTTTGAATCAACCCTTAGTTTTGGAAAGGGACTATGACAGGTAATTTCAGCTGAAATTTCTGTTTAGAAACAGAAACATATGTAGAAACTGACATTAAAATAACAAGTAATACACATTTGTGATGTTTGTATTAAATATGTTGCCATTTAAACAACGGGGGCAAGGGATAGATTAAAACAGTATTCTGCAGTTTGAATAATGCAACAACACTGTAGTACATGAGTGTCACAGAATTACTGGAATTACCAGTAAATATATTTTACTTTAAGCTGAACAAAGCACAAGTATTTTAAAGTTAATGCTGAAGTGGATTTGAGCACTGTCTTAATATGTATAGTTTATACTAGTACAAAAATATGTAAAAATTAATAAGCTTATTAAAATCCTAGGGTTCTCACCTTCCATGATGATTTACAGTAATCTGAGGTTCTTATACAACTTAGTTATTGACTTCTAAAATCTGAATTCATCTAAACGAAAATTCCAGATTTACTCAAAATCACCAAATCAACAGCATTCTGACTAGATCTTCATTGCAGGCAATGACATGTGGTAGCAAATGTTTGCTTTTTCATTTAGATTAGTCTAAGTAGTTTTATGGCATTACTCACATATTCAGTCTCCTTGAACTCACCCTAACCTCAGCCACACCATCCCAGCAGGCCACTCTGACCCCTTCATTGCCTGGTGCTCGTGTTCATCTTGCTCCGCGATCAGCTCACAGAGTTAAAATGACTAAAACTTAATCCCACCAAAAAAATTACCAGTGAACAGTATCTGGGGACCACTCTTGGGTGAGAGGAACAATTAGCAGGGCAAAGGAGCCCATGGCCACACAAGGTGAGATACATTTCAGGTACCATGGAACCACAACCTCGTATCACACCAATCTATGAAAGGAGAGAATCCATCAGATTTTTCAAACTCTATACTTTCTTAAAAATTATTTTGGATGCCCATTTCAGTTATTAAATTATCACCCAAGTATCACCATACTGAAATTCTTGTTTTCAAAACTAAAAGAAAGTATTTGGTCTTGATTATGCCTCAGAGGGGAAACAGATGGGTTGTATTTTCCAGCTTCTGGGTCCAAGGAAAAATAGATGATAGCACTACAATAGCTATACCTCTGTTGAGGAGAACAATTTTAAATCCTATCTGGAGCATCTATGAGTTTTAGACAAGCTTCAGTAATCTGGCTCTAGAAGTGTAGCTGCGGTTGTCTATTTAAGCCTTGAAATTTAGCACAAAGCTTCCAGTGCTTGCTCTTTCCTTTGTTAGGAAAGGAATAGAAAATGAAGCATCCAGGAATGTTGCTTTAGTGGAAGCTCTAACCCTCTACCAGACAATGCTGCCTCAGTGATGTTGCAGATTTTTTTTTGCAAGAATTTATTTTTTTAGTTATTTTAATTTCTGCAAAGAGTTAAATAACCTACTTTTTTTTTTCCCCTCTTTACAACAAAAAATAGAGAAAATTAGGTATTTCCCGTCCTATGCTGCCATCAAAAATGCAGAAGGATGTTCTGTCTGGAGACTGGGATTCTGCTGTTGACTAGTAGATCATTCCAGTAACTAAGGCAACAAAAGCCTCTGCTCTACTTAGAGGAAATTGGGGAGCTGGCCTAGCATGATCTGTAGGTGGATCATATTTTGTTTTCTCTAAAGAACTCCATCCCACCCACTTCATGAACAGAGAACGCCCAGACACTTCCTGTTTGGGTCTCTCTGAGCACTAAACTAGCACTAAATAATAAACTCATAAAGGGAATTAGGGCAGGTTGAAATTGGGATGGGCAATATAGTCTGCCTTGGCAATCATTCACAGCAAACTGAATCATATCCAGAACCGAGCAGGGCTTAGTATGCTCTATTTACATAGTAGTGTCTTTGAATATAGAAACATTGAGTACATTGTGATGAGCAGATGTCAGATTATTTTTTTTTTTTAATTGCTACTCCAGGTATTCAGCACCTATACTCACACTTGGCAGTGGATGTCATTAGGGGAGCAGTAAATGCATCAGTGTTGTTATAAAACTGGTATTACGAAATATTTTGAATGTTGTCTTTGCCAGTGATAAACCCTACATCATATAGTACTTTTAAAAAAATATTCAAGTGTTTATTTGTTCATGTTCTATAAGCTATATGTGTTAATATACAGTTCTTAACAGCATCATACTGAGTCCAGAAACCCAAAGACAGGGATGTTCTGCATATTAATCAACATCATGCCATGCACTTAGCCACTTAGCGCTAGCTTTCCATTACTTCTATGCAGAACTGCTAACCATAGAATAGTGTTCATGTATGATCATTCTAAATTATTTAATCCAGTGCAACTTATTAGCAAAAATCAATTTATTCAAGGGTTGCCAAGATGTCCAGAGAAAATAATACGCCCTTCAGGCAGTTTGTTAGGGAAACTTACCGTGATGAATGTACATACTAGTCTCAGAACTTTATCCTCTATGTATATTTGTTATTATCATCTGCTCTTGAATCTATAGCAGGTCTGATATCTTTCTCCTTTCTCTTATGGAGAAAATATTTTTTATTATTAAAATTCCTTATCTTCCTTCTTCTGTCCCCTAATGTATTGACCATGGGAATTATTTGCACCTTAGATGCTGTTTCCCTACTGAGCTGAGCCAGATGCTGACTTTCTGCTAGAAAACAGGTGGGCAGCACCACTCTCCCCCTCCTTGCTTCTAATAGGCTTCTTCCACCATTTACCTTGCCCCAGCACACAGACTGGCAGGATTCCTCCATGAGCTGATTAACCTCACAAACTCACATAGCAAGAAATTAAGCCAGAAAAGAAATAGTTTTAAATTTTTCTACTGCTCTAAGTAAGCTAAGTGGCTCATGAGACGGTCCAGGGAACACAGGAGTTGGCATGAAAGCTCAGGAAAAAGAGGGCAAGACCTCACAACTACAAACCAGAAAAGGTAACATGAAGTGGAAACAGGACTTCATTTTAGCAGTAGCAAGTTATTAGATCAACTGAACAGCTCATGGAGTCACCACCTCCTGCGCATTTGCCAAAAACATGGCTTCAGCAGGCTATCGTATGTCAGAATGCAACTACATCCAAACAGTTGACGTTTCCTTTACATCAGCACTTCAGTAACTGCTTTTTCAAAGCTATCCTTTTTTTCTGGAAGGCCTGTCTCTAGCAGGATGGAAGCTTTTTCTTAATTTGCCTATTCACATAATGGTATATGTTATATACAGCATTTTATGGATGGGTTTTGGCTGGACAGGAAAGCTCTCTGGTGCTCCATGTTCTAGCTGCCACACATGGATGGGGTCATGGGGCATCTTCTCAAAGGAGAGGAAGATGGTGCTCTCCACAGGATCCACAAGGGACCATTGGGCTGCAAGGAAGTCAGGAGGAGATAGTTCAAGAGGTGTAGCAGATGAAAGCTGTAGCATGAGATGAGAAGGCAAAGGCCTGATCAAGAAGAGGACAACAGTGGCTCAGAGCTGCAGGAGGGAGGTTCTTCTGGAGACCAGAAGAGCTTTGCAGAGGTTGCTGCAACCCAGAAAACCAACTGAGATTGCAAGCTGAGATATGCCTCTATACAAACGCACGCAGCATGGGAAACAAACAAGAGGAGTTGGAAGCAATCATGCTGCTAGAAAGCTACGACCTGGTTGCCATTACAGAAACCTGGTGGGATGAATCCCATGACTGGAATGTAGCTATTGATGGCTACAGGCTGTTCAGAAGGGACAGGCGAGGAAGGAGGGGCGGGGGCGTTGCCCTTTACATCAAGAAATCATTACAGTGTGAAGAGCTGTCCCTGAAGAATAGCCACGAGCAGGTCGAAAGCTTATGGGTAAGAATCAGAGAGAGAGGCAACAAAGGGAACCTGGTGGTTGGTGTCTACTACAGGCCGCCAGATCAAGAGGAGCTGACTGACGAAGCATTCTTCCTCCAACTCCGGGAGGCTTCGCGCTCGCAGGCCCTCGTCCTGCTGGGGGACTTCAACCACCCCGACATCTGCTGGAAAACCAACACGGCAAGATGTAGGCCATCCAGCAGGTTTCTCGAATGCATTGAGGACAACTTCTTAAGCCAGGTAATAGACACCCCTACCCGAGGGGATGCGATACTGGACCTGGTGGTCACCAATGCAAGCGAGCTCGTCAGAGATGTCCAGATCGGAGGCAGCCTGGGCTGCAGTGATCACGCGCTGGTAGAGCTCACGCTCCTGAGGGAAATGGGAAGGACAAAGAGTATAGTCAGGACCCTGAATTTTAGAAAAGCCAACTTCCAGCTCCTCAAGGAGATAGTCAGTAGGACTCCCTGGGAAACGGCCCTCAGGGACAGGGGAGCAGAACAGAGCTGGCAGATCTTTAAGGAAGTGGTCCACAGAGCGCAGGAGCTATCGATCCCTAGGTGTAAGAAATCAAGCAAAGAAGGGAAGAGACCAGCGTGGTTGAGACAGGAGATGCTGGTCAAGCTAAGGAGGAAGAGGGAACTGCACAGGCAGTGGAAGCAGGGACAGGCATCCTGGGAAGAGTATAGGGAAGTGGTCCGGTTGTGTAGGAATGGGGTCAGGGAGGCGAAGGCGCAGCTGGAGCTTAACTTGGCTAGGGATGCAAAGAATAATAAAAAGGGATTCTACAGGTATATCAGCCGGAAAAGGAAGGTTAAAGAGAGTGTACCCCCGCTGATAAGCGAGACCGGCAGGCTGGTAACAGCAGATGAGGAGAAGGCTGAGGTACTCAACAACTTTTTTGCCTCAGTCTTCACTGGCAACCTCTCTCCTCACCCCTCCCAAGTCGATGGATGGCATGAGGGGGACCGGGAGGGCTTTCAAGCCTGCCTATCTGCTGTTTGGAACAGTACAGCATTCACTTAAAATCAAGTTATCGCCCTTCCCTCTGTTACCTTTTTCATTTGATACATCGCACTTAGGAATCTGGGAGCAATAACCAACACGGATGTTTGGGTCAGTGGTAAAACACCAGGGTGATTCAGATCCATCTGGATTTCGGCAGTAGTTCTCCCTCAAATCCCTATAAAAATAAATATGTTAGTTCACAGCAGGGATAAACTAAAAACACTGATGCATTCTATTGCTTTTTATTATGAATTAGCAATAATATAGGCTCCTTGAGTTCTGTATGTTACTGATCAGTGTCAAGTGCAAGGAGGTGAGAAGCCAATAGGAACACAATGTCTAGAAAAAATATAGTAATTGTAATAAGAATGTGGTTATGGGAATTCATTTTCAGTGGATCTATGTTTTGACTGGATATAAGATTTCATTTGAAGATTAACAATATTTTCAGTATAGCTTATTTTTCTTCAGGATTCTCCATCAAAATTTGCATGCAAGCTGACATTGGATACACCTGCAATCCATTACAAGTGCTTTTAAATACAAACATTACCAAAGTGCTTAAAATTCCCTGTACTTTGAATGGTTCTGCTGAGTTTAGAGAAAGAGTCCTGTAGACTGTCAGTGACTCATTTAAGAAATTCTATCTTGGAATATAAAAAAATGTATGTGGAAATTGTATACAGCTGTTACCTTAAAGTAAAAGTTAGTCACAAGGGAACATCTTTAAATGTCTCTCACAGCTTGCATGAAATAGTCAAACTTCTTAAATGTAAGTTTTATTTTCCCATCTCCTGGCAGTTGTCGCGATGTTCTGTGCATCTCCATATTTCATTGTATTTTTCCATCTGCAGCACTTACTGATAACAGACTATGGAAATGCAGCCCAGAAGGCCAACCGTACTCTGGGCTGCATCAGGAGGAGCGTGGCCAGCAGGTCGAGGGAGGTAATTCTGCCCCTCTACTCAGCTCTGGTGAGACCTCACCTAGAGTACTGCGTCCAGCTCTGGAGCCCTCAGCACAAGAAGGACATGGAAGTGTTGGAGCGGGTCCAGAAGAGGGCTACTAAAATGATCCGAGGGCTGGAGCACCTCTCCTATGAGGACAGGCTGAGAGAGTTGGGCTTGTTCAGTCTAGAGAAAAGAAGGCTGCGGGGAGACCTGATTGCGGCCTTTCAGTACCTAAAGGGGGCCTATAGGAAAGAGGGGGAAAACCTTTTTAGTAGGGCCAGCTGCGTTAGGACAAGGGGTAATGGTTTTAAACTAAATCGGGGTAGGTTTAGGCTAGATATAAGGAAAAAATTCTTTACAATGAGGGTGGTAAACCACTGGAACAGGTTGCCCAGAGAGGTAGTGGAGGCCCCATCCCTGGAAACATTCAAGGCCAGGTTGGATGGGGCTCTGAGCAACCTGATCTAGTTGGCGGTGTCCCTGCTGACTGCAGGGGGGTTGGACTCGATGACCTCTAGTGGTCCCCTCCAACCCAAAACATTCTATGATTCTATGATTCTATGATTCTATGTACCAGCTCTGAAGGTAATGGCTCACCTTATTAGCACACAGCAGGGGAATTGGCATTCATGCTCTGTATTTTTATTAGTCCTCAAGCAGCAAAACTCAGTTTTCTGTATTTCAGAAGCTACTTTGGTTTAGTTTCTATTCTAATAAAACAATGTTAGAGAAAGAAAACCTTTTTGGTTTGGCTGCTATGCTGACTGCAAGGAAGACTGGCAAGGAGGTCCATCCTGAAGCTCTAGCTGATTTGGGGGAGCCAATCACAAGCAGAAAGCCCTCTAACATGTTTGCACGTTAGCCTGCTTGAACAGCGCTGTAATGGCAAGAAGTTCCCAAGAGAGCCTAAGCAGTGGTTTCAGCCCTCCCCCACTTCCAGCTGCATGTTGTGCACTCTCGGCTCTTTCCTCGTGCAAGCTCTGGTGGTCATTAGACACTGCACTGGAGCCATCAGCAGAAAAAATAGCCCAACAAAACAAAATGCTAAAACTGGCTTGAGTTGTTCTGGACGGAAGTCAAGACAGACGTTCACAACAGAAAGGATGAGCAGGACGATGTGGTAGTCTAGACTCTACCCTGCTGAGGAAAGCTTAGGAATTTCAAAACATCAAACTTATCTCGGTATCTCATGCCTAAGCTCTGTAAAACAATTTGTCAATAAACAGGCATGTGGTCTGACTAAATGATTGTTCATCCTCTGTCTGCACGCCTCATTGCCTGGGCTGTTCACCTGCCCATGGGTGGGCTCCTAGGGTGCCCATCTATTGGGTCTTCAAGCTACCAATCTGCTTAAGAGGTGAACTCTTAATTAGATCAGTTATTGGCACTCCCTGAAGTTGACTTCTTGGGCTCCTTATCTCTGCACAACCTGAAACAGCTCCAAGAAGCTGCTTTTAAGCCATGAGCAGCCCCAGACCAGCTGACTCGCTCATGCCCAGTTCTGATGCAGACACCACAGCTGCCTAATGAGTCAGGAAGCAGTCATCAGGGTACTCAGGCTGGAGAATAAGGCAGAAAATTTTTAAGGGTATTTTTTTTTTTTCAGCATTTTTCTGCTCTTGAAATGCTTTAACCTTTTGTTCCTACTGCAGAAAAATGTGTTTTGTTTTTTTTGGTGGCAGAGGGGATGGGATGGGAGTTACTGGAAAAATAAATTCCATCTTCAAGGCAGGCCTATCAAGTAACTTTAGAAGAACAGTTTGCTCACCTGTTTTGAGCATTTCCAAATTTTATTTGGCATGTGCTGCAGTGCGATTTCTTGCACTTTTATTTCTGAAAAATCTTATTTTAGGAACACCAAGGTTGAAGTTGCTGCATGCTGTAACTTATGTGGTATGTCAGCAATATACAGCTGACAACCTCAGATTCAGGATAGATATCTTATACCTCAAGAACATTTGATCAGACATGTTATAACCTATTTAATAGGTGTTTGTGCTATCTGACCAGTTGTTATGACTGTTTATTTGTTATCACCAGAATAGTCTCTTTCATGTTTTTGAATTAGGAGCATATGAATATCAACACTAGGTAGATCCAAAATTCTGAAACATCTCATGGTGTGAGCTATAGCACATGCTACTACTTTACTGCACGCGCGCAGGCAGGAATCATTTGGGTCATTTCCAAGTGGAAGCATAGGAAGTACCACCTTTCAAGCAAGACTAATCAAAACACTGTTGAGTTCTTTTTTATCATAATTCTCTAGGACTGTTCTTTATAAAGGTTATGCACATATATCTGAACTTCAACAGAAAGACAGTTGTCATAAATTGACACTGAACATCTTTTTAAAGTTATATTCTAGTACCAGCAGCAGATGTACTTGATAAAAATCCCTGGGTAATATTTTAAAGCTTGTGATCTTCAAGCATCATCTGGCCTTAAATCAACTATTTTTCTTTATCATGAGGAACAGTGAATAATTTCTGTTTCCTAAGAAAATCACATAGTTTCTATTTCTTCCTAGCCTGCAAATCTCTAGTCCTTGAGGGAGAGATTATTTTCTGTGGATGACTCCCTTAAATAAACTACAGCAAGTTATAAATGCTGAGTGCAACTAATACATTTGAACAAAACAAAAACAGTAAAATGCTTAAGTACCAAAGGTAGAAATCCTGTTTTCTTTTCTTCTAATGAATAAGTGCCCTGGTTTTGGCTGGGATAGAGTTTTCTTCCTAGTAGCTGGCATAATGCTGTGTTTTGGATTTAGTATGAGAAGAACGTTGATAACACACTGATGTTTTAGTTGTTGCTAAGTAGTGCTTACACTACTCAAGGACTGCCAGGTGCACAAGGAGCTGGGAGGGGCACAACCAGGACAGCTGACCCCAACTGGCCAAAGGGATATCCCACACCACAGGATATCATGCTCAGTACATAAGCTAGGGGTATTTGGCCAGGGGGCAGCAATCACTGCTCAGGGACAGGCTGGGCATTGGTCAGTGGGTGGTGAGCAAATGGCTTTTATCATTATTCTATCATTATTATTCTTTTCTTCTGCTGCTTTATTAAACTGTCCTTATCTCAACCCACAGGTTTTACTTTTTTCCAATTCTCCCCTCCATCCCCCTGGACAGGACAGGAGCGAGCAAATGGCTGTGTGGTGTTCAGCTGCCTGCCGGGTTAAACCACAACAATAAGTTACCTGCCTGGGCCTCTGGCAGGCAACAAACCTCCTGGGCCAGTAGCCTGGTAGGAGATAGGCACTGCCACCCCACCATACTCCAAAGGGAATCCACAGCCACTGACCCCTGCCACTCCAGAGCCAGTGCTCACCTCTCATCCAGCTGCCTCTGTCTTCCCCATTAGTAGAGTTTATTCCCCTTCCTTGCCTTTGAGCCACTGCATCAATGCTGCAAATTCAAATCTGACAGCAAAGGAGGAGTATTTCTCCTGCTGCCTGGAGTCACAAGCTGCCAGCCTCCTCCGGCCCAGGAGTCTCCATCCTCTGCTTATCCTCAAGTAGCCTCTCACTCTCCTTCCATTGTTACATCTTGCAGCTGATGCTCACACCGGTCCAGGGTTCTGTGAAGACCCTGCCCATCACCTGCTTGTCATTCTCAAAGTGACAGTCACTGCTCCTTACCCAGTCCCTAAGTACATCTGCCAAAGTACATCTCCCACGGGGAGAAGAAGCAGCAAGAAGCACCAAGTGCTCCCCACAGCCCAAACCTGTGTAAGGGCATCCCCCATTGCTCCAGCACTTCTGATCCACTCCAAGTAATTTATCCGTTACGTCTCAAGGACCAAACCTTACAACATGGTACAATCCCATCTTACCTGGAGACATTCCAGCATGCTCTTCACACCTCAGCTGGCTTCCTAACTGCTAAAATACCTACTAGCTGAAGTCCTACTGACTTAAATAGGTTCTTTCCTAATCAGCAATCAGGTAAAGACAGAAGTTGCAGGCCTTTTTAATCAACAATCTCCCTTTCAGAAGGTAACTAACTGAAGCTGTTAGCTCCAGAAGGTCCTGGAAGCTTTCAGAAACAACTAAAAGCTGACATTTGGACTGAAGAAAAATTAAAACCAGAGCAAAAACTAATTAATAAATGCAAGAAAATCTGCAAATAATTATTAGGGGGAAAAATGTTATGAAAAAAAAACTTAAAGGAAAGCAAGGAAGTGAAAATTCACAGAAACCCCAACGTTTCTGGAATATTTGAAATCTAGAGCAGAAATCTATTTAGAGGTCCTGGTACAGGGTAGCGTATGATGCGCTAGTTAAAGACTACCGTAATGCATAAGCACTGGAACTGTCTGTTAAACTTAAGGATAAATGTTTTCAATCTTTGAGTACTTTTCATTTTGTAAGCTTGAAGTTCATTTCATGCCTCACACTTTTTAATATAGTATGAAAGGCAAGAATAACTCTAAAAGTTACTTGATAAAATAAAATATTGAAATGAATATGATCAATCAAATTACAGGTAATATATATGTCACATTTTACCATAGCAAAAGGGTTTTTTGCTTCCTCCCCCCCGTCTTTTTTAGATGATGAATATAAATGAAAAGATAAATTAAATTTTATTTATGCATACACATCATTTTGAGGAAAAAAAGACTATTCACTACACAAGTCACTTATGAAATGCCTATTCTTTCCTCCTTCATTCTAGTTCCAAAATTTAGTTCTCCATATATTCATGAATGTTTCTAATCTCTTTTTATGTTCAGGGAATGAAATGGGCTTCAAATTTGTATGTCATAAGTATGGAATGTATTCCCTGATATTTAGTTGTGGGGAATCCTTCCAGTGTTACAGAATAACTTATACAGCAGCTGGGATCAAGATGTCTGTAAGGTTTTCTTTGCTGTGCTGTTTACCTGTTCTGAAACACTTACTGGTTTAATATCTGAGCCAAAGCCCAATCAAGAATAGTAAGATTTGTATGTGCAGTGTTTTGGGGGATGCTTAGGGGTTTGTGGGTTTTTTGTGGCAATTTTTCAAGATACTGGGAGACAAAATAGTGGAAAATTGGAAAAAGATTTGCAAGAGTCCAGATGCAACCATCAAGGTCAGTTCTGTCTACTTAGAGTAGGTTTGCAATGAATCAACTCCATAATTTTGACATGAATCATCTCTCTAGCTTTTAAGAGACTGATGAGCTACCTGGGGAATGCACGTTCATTCTTAAAAGATTACGAAATGTAGCACAAGCTGAATAGTCAATCTGAATAAAGCAATACAATGTATAAAATACATTATTTTGCATTTTTCAGTGTGGAAAAAAAAAAATTCATTGACTTCACAACTCTCTATAGTTACTTGTAAATTGGTAGACTTTAGACCATGGTTCTCAGTCAGTAAAACTGCAGTTGATACGTTTGAGCCATTTCTGTAACATTGTTAGTCCTTTCTTTTGGGCCACAGAGAGGTGTATCTTTGGATTTGGAATGCAGTCGGAAGAAGGGAAAACCAAGAATAAACAAAGACTTTTCTCTACCAACTCTTCAGAATTCAGAGAAGAAAGTTAATAACTTCAGACTCTGAGAAGTGCCGTTGAATATGGCTGTACCTTTGGAGTCCAGGTGTTGTCACAAAGCTAAAGGCATCTGAAACATGTTGATCTATGTCTCCAGTTTAGTTCTTTTTTTTTTTTTTTTTCCCTTTGTATTTTTTTCATCTTTCTTACCTTTAAACCTGAGCAAACCCTGGCTGTTACTCTAAGGTAATGAGCAAAGAAAATTGTCCATGAAAAGGCTTCTTAGAGGATTCTTTCCCTTTTTTTCTGAGTGTGGTTTTTTTTTTTTTCTCTGCTAGACACGAGATGTAATGATCACATGCAGATCACACTTTAGCATTACAATATTGTAGCTGACACTAGGATCTGCAGTGAGACATTTGGTGTGTAATTCTGAGCTACCAGGTATGCAAATAGTGTGTAAAATGTTGATATCTGTCACATCCAGTCATTCTGCTCCATTGAAGCACATTCCTACGTAAACTTCCTCCACACATCTTGTATTACTGATATTATCATGTGAAAAATGTCTTGGACCTTATGCCAACTGGCACTTCAGAAGCTGAGGGTTTTCTTTCTATTTGCCCAGATGAGAAAGGGAATAATATCTACATTATTTTTCTTGGCTATTTTTGGCAACTGAAATTGTTCTATTGCTCACATAAGTACTGAATCTAATTTTGTTTTTCTGAATCACACCTATGCAGGATGCCTAAAGCACTGCAATAGTGTGACAACAAACAAAAATTGTATCAATTTCCTCATTTAAACAAAAAAATGAAATATGAAAGTAGCATTCTAACTCAAAACATTTTATATATATATGTTCTCTGAAAGTTTCGATTTTACTTTGTTTTCTTTGTTGATGATTTTGTTATGATCAGGTTCACTTTGCAACTTGATTTAGGATGAAAACTAATTTCAAATGTCAAAATTTCCACAGAACAAGAATTAAATTTTCCAAAAATTTCACAGATTGAGTACTCTCTGATCATAGGTATATCATAGATATAATAGATATAATCTACGAAGAGTTCTGATGAATCAGGTTAACTAAATTCAGAGGAATCATTTGGTTTCATCTCAGATACATCACTAAGTCTTCACTTGATTTTGTAACTCGCAAACACAGAAAAAAAGACCTTAAATATCCTTAAAAATGAGATATCTTTATTGCCTTGTGCATCACAACATCACCTGTAAAATGAAAACTCATGTTTTATGCAAGGTTAGGACATGCTTGTACTTGAAGAACCATGTGGGAACTGAGGTGATGAATTTTTTCCATACATTGTCATCCTTTATTTGCATTTGAGAGATACAATGCCCAGGCATGATTTTATTGATGCTACTCTGGTGAATTTGCCATTACTTAGTTGACATGCAAGACATATCTGCCAATTCATAGTTATGAAAAATCACAAATTGTATTTTATATAAGTAATTGTTGCTATCATATTTGGCTTTCCCAATTCACTTTAAAGGGGAAAAAAAAAATTCACACATTGTTTTTCTTCTAGATAGGAGAAATTAAGAAACAGAGGACTGAAATCCAGTGTCCCAATTAAAATCCAGTTTGTGTAATTGCAGTAATCAAAGCGGTGCTAAGTAAGCAAACTGCATTTGTGGTTAGATACATCATTATTCATATTCACTTCTGTTGTCATTCTCTGAATTGTTATACAGCTGCGAAGTTTCACCTCAGAGAGAGCTGCCCAGCACTAGGTGCTTATGGTTTGCATAAAGCTGCATATACCTTTCAGCATGATTCTTTCGATGCCAATTTAAATACCTGGATGGTAATACAATCTTTTGCTGTCAACATTTCTGAGAAACCTACATCCACCCCAGTCCTCAGAACTTTATCAGACTCATCAAAGATGGCTGCAAAAGGATTGTTTAGTGGAAAAGCCTTTTTTTATACCTTTGTGATTTTCTGCTATTGTGAGCCAGTGGAAGGTATTTTGCACATATCCTTGTTAGGAGTCTATAGTCTTCTGCTAGAATTAAAATAAATCTCTCTATAGAACTGTCAAATGCTATATTCACAAAGTAATTCAAAAGGCCATTGTAGGATGGACTCAGTCACAAAGTTATGGCTTCATCCTCAGTGTATCGATAATGTGAGCAGGTATGGCATGGATTTTAGCCATTAATGCATTACAGCACAGGAACAATTTCAGTGCAATTTTCAGCTTTGTTTTCCTGTCTTTCTAATCAAAATATGTTTATCTAAGCCTCTATTCTGCAACTTTAATGAAGAACCCGCTCTAACAAGTAAATACTGGGATTTTTGACAGGTATTCAACCTGGGCCAAGAACAGCTTTAAGGAGTTTGGGTTTTGTTGTGTAATGAAATGTCAATGGTATATTTCAATAAATGTATTCATACAAAGTCTGCTTTTAATTTCATGAGATCCTAACTCCAGCTTCATCAGGCTTATCTTCGTGCCATTGCTGGATCTTTAATTCTTCTTTTGTTAGTCTCTTAAGAGTCCGTATAACTTTTAACAGGAATCTGGCTGAGCCAAAAAGGAAATCATCTCAATAATGCTGCATGCCAGTGCTTTGTGTACATCTCATTATCGCAATATGCTAAGTCAGTCAGAGGCTATGCATGATATTGAAAACACAAGAGGAAGTCCTTATGAAAGTAAAACTGTTCTTTGTAGTAGAAGACTGGTAGTTCAAAATCATCCAGATGTCTCAGGGTTGATCAAAAATGTAACAGCACTAGATCCTCAGTTACTTACAGGGCTGCTCTTTATCTCAGTGTTAGATCAATCTATTGTAAATATTTTGTCAAGGGTTCTGCATAAGGCTGGGGAGAAAGTTGGATTACTTTCATAACTGATAAAGCAAACTATGCAAAGTCTTACTGTCAAAAGGAGTAAATGTGCCTGTGCTTTCCTCATCCTCATTTTTTTAAACCACTAACAATGTCATTCATTCTGAACGCCAAGATTACAAAGAGTAAAACGACTGTTTATTCAAAAGACCTTCTGAAAACGGCATAGGAAATAGGAAGCCTCGCATTTATACTGGTAATCCCTCACCTCCTAACAACACTCATCTGCTAGGGAGAGAGAAGTGTTGTAACATCTGGCTCAGTGTGGTGAGTTTTCATCTTCTGTTGGGAGGGCTGATGTCATGTAAGGAACAGAGCAGCAGACTAACTATTGTAAATGAGAGGCAGCAGCAGTGCTTATCCTGGGAGCTGGGGCTCACGGAGTGCTTGAATGGCTGCCTGCAGCCCCCATGTGTTGATTCTGGCCCATTAACCATCCTATTAATCTTCAAAAAGCTTTAAAGCAGGAGTGTTTGGGAGAGTGAATATAGGTGAGAATTTGCAGGTGTCATTCACACAACACAGCCATCTTCCACGCTCTTTTCAACAAACAGCTCTCCCAGTCTGCTGAAGCACAGAAGGAAATTCTTTCCACCACCTTTTACCCTGCCTGAAATTTCTAAGAGCACCAGGACTTTTAACATTTTGCAGCATGGCAGTGCAAACGTGAAGGAGCAGAAAGTTATTATAAGCATATTATAAGCATTATAAGAATCAGAAGGATATTTGTTTTGGAAAATTTATACACTTCATTCAACCCACATCCTTTAACTCTCAGTTTTTGAGTGTCACCACAATATATACCGCTGCATGAGTCATCTCAATGCCATATCAACCTACATTTCAATCCTCTGTAATATTCTGTTCTATTCTTTTGGGAAAGAACAGCGTAGAAGAACAGGGCAATTTTAGGCAATTCGAAGGTTATACCATGCTTGACACCTGACTTCACTTTAGTAACACCTGCCTGAAGAATAATTAGCAGGCCACTTTTAAAGAAAGAACTTCCATACACCACAGATGGCATTTTTCATACCAGACAGGCAACGATGTATGTTGGAAGTGAGCCAAACTGTCTGCAAAAACTGTGAGAAATTCAAGACAGACATCTGAGTGCAAGGAAAGTTTTACCTTCCTTGACACCCCTACCCCCCTGCAACCAGTCGGGAACATCTGTTCAAACCTGCCTCTGTATATAATGCGCTTTATTTTTCTTATCTACTAATGCCACAAATTACAGGAGAAGAAAAGCAGCATAGCAAGTTTCTTTTATATTGGTTATGAAACCTGTGATTTAATAACATAATGTGATGATTTGCCAGCTATAGAAATCCTGTATTATAAGACTCTTGTTAGAACCAAGAACAAAATTTTCTTAACTGGCTAGTGATATGGGGTCCTCAACTCACATTTCCATAAAGTGGTCCTAATTTTCAATGTGTACTCAAAACTTCGCTGAAATCAGGATACCGTGTGTCATAACGGAGGCACAAAGTCAACAGTCACTTTGGAAATTATTGGCTAATGTCTTAATCCTGGACTGTTCACTGATTTGTATGAACTTTTGTGTGTACTTTGGGCTAAATCCAAATCCCTGTGAAATCAATCGTAATCTTTCCATTGCCATCTATAGGCTTTAGAAGAGGTCCTTTGCTTCCTTAAAAGAACCTTTGCTTCTTTCTTGCAAAAATATTCTATATAAAAGGAGTCCTGAGAACTCTTCATAATATTATCATCAGAATCAAATGTCTTATGCAAATATGCTAAAATTAGAAAAGTAACAGCTCTATGTTGTATTTAGTGTCGCTTAAGAACTAAAAAATTGTGCATTTTGTTTCCATAGATCCAATGAATAGGTATATATTTGAAAATTACAGAAATACATATACAAAATTATTTACAATGTGTTGTAATTCCAAACTAGAGCTTTTTTTTTCTCCCCTGGTAGTTTTTAGTCTCTTAAATGCATTTCTGTGGTGATTGTGTAAAATTTTTCTAAGGGCACTTTTCAAGATAAATTTTTAATTTGGGAAAATGCCCATTTCAGTATTTTCTCAGCTGTGCATGTGACTTTCTTGGCAAATAATGTGGTAAGCATTCAGAATAGGCATATTTCTAAAAACCCTGCAGTCCATAAGCAAATATAAGTAACACATACAGTGTCTATATATTCATGGTGACGCTAAGGATGAGAATCTGTCCTTAAATACTAAACCATTTTTATAGATATTTGTCACATGGATTGCTTCATATGGTTTTGGAGAACACCTCTGTATCACCAAACCCATGATATTATCACATAATTATAAGACACGGAAGTTCCTACAGAAATCAATTACTGGGCTGTTTACTTAAAGGATGAGTGAATCTGAAACTTGTTGGTCACTAATGTGAAAGTAAAGTTTCACCAAATTTCTGCAGATAGGAGTCATGACAATTCAGATGCCAGGAAAAGGACACTGGCTAACAGATCTGCGTGCACAACTCGGACAGAAGTAATAAATGGCTGAGAAACTTCTAATGCATTTGCAGTTTGTACAGATGACTCTGATAACCTCTTATTATGCCATATGGAGGCCCTGACTAACAGCCAGGGGCCTTAAATTACATTGAAATTGATTCCTACACTGCAGCTTTCAGCTGTAAATTATGTCAAAAGACTATGAGCTTAAAATGAAAATGAATAGAAATATGTAAAAGCAAATGAGCTCTAGTAAGTCCTTATTAGTCTAAGGTAATAATGTGCATCATCACTGATGCCCAACGCCAGTTTTTGCCATCTATTGGCTACATTGCCTTTTTTAAATAAATATAGACATCAGGTTGTGTACAGAATTCTCCCTTTCAATCCACACACATTGCATAACAATATTAAATTACAGTACATAATTGGTTAAACATTACTCTTTAAAATTTCTTGAACCTTGTAGCCAATCTTAAATACTGCATGTACTCTATTAAATACAAGCTCACCCAAGAGACATAAACTGACTGAAGCCAGGAAATTCTAAATGAAGGCTCAAGCTGACATTTTGTCCCTAACTTATATAACTATGTTTCCTCATAGCTACTAAGAGTGCATGTCCTAATGGTGTTTCTTTCTTTATTTGTACAAATAATATTATTGCAGCAGTCAGAACCTTCATTTAAGAAAGCAGGATACATAAACTACCTTGAAAGTTGGCCTGTGGTGGAAAGATGTAGGCATAGAGTTTCTCCTTCTTGTGCTCCTTTTTTGAATATTTTTGGATCCAATGAAAAGAAAAGAAAGTCAAGAAAAGGTAAGCATTTAATTCCCAAACTACTTCAAAATTGTGATTTAGTAAATTCAGCCAGCTTGCAATGGTGTTATTTTAACCACACCTCTTGAACTGCTATTGGCAAAATAAATCTGAAAACAATGAAGCCATAATAAACAAAAACACAAAATAAAAACCCAACAGTCAAGAAGAGAAGAGAAGAGAAGAGAAGAGAAGAGAAGAGAAGAGAAGAGAAGAGAAGAGAAGAGAAGAGAAGAGAAAAGAAACACTGCAAATAATATATAGCCTTGTACCCCCTGGACAGCAGAAAAAAGAATTATCATCCATCATGTTGAAAATTAAACTGTTAAACATCACTGCCTTTTTACAGTCAATTATATTTTCTGTCTATGTTTCCTAAGAGTACACATTTCTGTGTCTGGCTCAGCATTAGCCTAGCAACAGAACATCAAAGACGGGTAGACTCTGAACAAATAAGACATCAACATTACTGTAAGATAAAAAATACATCATCAGAAAAGCAGGAATCATTATGTCATGAAAAGTGATTAGCCATTATTTAATAACAGAAACTAAAAAAGATAAATAAACCAAACTAGGTTTCATCACATTTCACTCTAGCACCAAGTGCCTCCACAACTTCAGGCAAATCACAATCTCAGGGCTTGATTTTGTCCATCTGTTAAATGGTATAGTCTTAGCTATACCATATGGCTAGATTGGTAGAAGAACTTTCTGTTAGTCTGCAGACAGATATAAGCCAATGAAGATAAAACAAAACTTCAAGTTATAGTTCAAAAGCCATGACTGTTTTCAGCAACAAAACTATGCTAAAATTTTGATAAAAAGTCATAATATGTTACAGCAGGTGATTGAGCCTGGGTGCTTCCATAAGGCAGTTTTTGAGTAATTGGGGTATTCAGAACAAGATGAGACATCATCAGCGTTGAGGAGTCCTGAGCAGACTCGCTAACACACAAAGCAGAGTTAAAGCACAGGGCGTTCGTTGCTGCTACGTGTGGCTTGAATATGAGCTAGCTGAAATCTGGAAGAAGCATGTCTGTATTTCTGTAGGGCTTGTAATTAAATTCCTTGAAGACCATGGTAGGAAGCTCACTGTGCTTAGATTTTGTAACTTCAACTTCTGCCAGTGTGGGATCTCTGCACCGTATTGCACTTACCAATGGTGTACCCACAAAACAGTTGTTTAAAGCCACCGGAGGCCTTTAAGTAATCTGAGAGGTTACTACGTACAGTGAGCACCTTACAGCCAAATTCAAAGTCTGAGCTGTTTATAAAGGATGGGAGATGATTAATTTTGTTAGTCTTCTTTTTTTCCTGTAATATAAAGTACATAATTTCATCCTTTGTTTGAAGGTTCATTCAATTATCTAAACAAAAATTCTCCTAGCACTGTAAATCCATTTGCACAAGTTTCTCTCTCTTCAACCTGTGCTTTTAAGTCTCAGCAGATTCAGTTAAAACTAGGAAAATGGAAAAAGACTCTCTTTCTCAATAGGAAAAAATTCTTCCTGGTAATGAGACTATTATGGTTTGCAGATTGCCATCATCGAACATTTTGGCCACTCCCCCACTGCAAGTATCCCAGTCAAATCAACGTGCCACTAACAGAACAATACACCTCTCAAAATGCCTTGGGCTAGGAACACATTGCTGGTGCAGTTCAGGTGATGTAAATAAAGCACTTCCATTTGTTTTGTAAAATATCAACTCAAACTTGGCTGATCCTTTTTCAGGTTCAGTCTTAGACAGCAACAAACAATTCTGCAAACCTGAAAAGGCATTTTTAGCAAACAGACTATTTGAAAGACAGTAATCTGTGCTCCCCTCTTTACTAGAAAAACAAGTTACAATATATTTGACTAAATCTCTGTTGTTAAAAAGTGCTATTGGAAAATTCTAATTTTTCATTTTGAAATTTAGCTATATTTCATTTAAGAAGGAGAAAAAAACCAGCCAAGAATAGAAAGCTTTAGACTGAATCACTAGAGTTTTTTTCCCGTTTTAATAGTCTCCCCCACCCCCCAAAAAAAACTTTCCCATCCAGCCATGAAATCAAAAATATCAAGTATTCACAAGTAGTTGGCTTACTTCTTTTTCCTACTCCTATTCTCAGCAATTTTGTATGACAAAGGGATTTGAAAAAGAACTGAGAAACAAATGCAAAACCCCTTAACTGCTGGAATCAATAAAATGCTCTGAAGTCTTTAAAGAAATGAATTACCCATTGCTTGGATATTTTAAACTGAAATGATCATGACAACAATTAATGTGCAGGAAAGATCAAACCTACAGTGGAAAGGCTTTGGAAAACAGGCACACAGCTCTTGATCACATTTAACTTTTATGATGCCCTAGTGCTCCACATAGCAGAGCTTCAGAGAATGCTCACAAGCATTTACTAGGATATGCACATTTCTTGCTCGCTCTTTCTTTAGCTCATCTTCTTCTATCACACTACCTAGTCCAATTCATCTCTGAATTTTTTTGAGGTATTTTTTTTCTCCTGAACAGCTTTATTGAACAAAGGCATGATAATGTAAGTATGCATCCCTTCCTGATATTTATTCCCTTTCATCCATTTCAACAAGGTCCAACAAAATAACTCTTTATATTTGCTCTAAATCTGGAAAAATGGTTGAACAGTCTCTTGTTGGTTTTGGCTGAAGACATCATTAGCTGTTAGATGCCTTTTTCCTGCTAAAGGAAAGAGTTTCCCAAATGGATCAAGGTAGAAGGTTTATCCAAGATTAAAAGGCCCAAATTTGAAAACATAGCTTTGTGCCTGTTGTTCACAAAGTTCCGAAAGACCCGAAAAAGGCAGAGCTGCCTTAGGACTTGTACAAAACCCACTTTAAGTATCCTATGAAATCACTGTAGAGAGACCAGAATTATTTAAAAAGGATTATTTATTAAACATATTTCTTTACAAAGTACAATCAATGGTTTGCATTAAATTTTGGGGTTTGGTATTTGCCTGTATGTACACAAAAGCATATAACAGAAAATGTGTCTTGATTTTACACATGGGACACAATACTGAGTTACGTTCATATTTTAATTTCTACCAACATAAGCAGTTGATAATAACTTTCAGCTTATCTGCTGTTTTTTTTAAACTGAAGATGAAGCAACAGCATTTCTGCAGAGTGTCAGTATTTATCAATGTACTCAATTATGACAAAATAGAAATGAATAATCCTTTGGGAAGTTTCCACCGAGCATGAGTGGAACATGACATTTTTTGGCAGGTTACTGGACTATCCTTATGATCCTAAAAATCATTTTTTTTGCAGTTATAAGATAAGAAGAATTGAGGAGCTAGGTAAGTTTAATAATACCCTATTAGCAGCAGTTGATAGTAAATGCAACATAAGGTTTGTTTTGTCTGTCATACAAGGACGTGTCCTAGCAGACACTATTGTATTGTTCTCTACTTGAACAAAAGTATCTGCATGTATTGTATGTCTTTGGAAAAACAAAACAAAAATAAAGAGACAAAAAGCCATTTATTGTCATGAGTGACTATTGCCATCAGCTAATATGAATGCATTGCTAAAATTAGTGAAGACAGGAAAATGCTGTAAGGTAAATATATACAGAGTTAAAATACATTTCTTATCCACTAGATAGTGATTTTGTGGCACTGTGGTTTTCAGAATATAACGTCTGTTGAGAGCAATGTAATTTTCAGTGCAAGCTAAAGCAAAAATACCTGCCCGCTGTCATAAACATGACAAACAAATCTGGAATGTTCAAAGTAAGTTCATCTTCCACTTCTCCACTCTTGAGGCACCCTTAAGACATGGCACTTACTGTAAACCATCTAAAAATCAAGAAAAGCAGACACAATAAGCCTGAATTTTCCATAGCAACTTTAAAAATCACTGCCAGAGTCACTTGCATACGTAAACGATGCCTGTGTAAGGCTTGCCAGCAAAGCATCTTTCCTGAGAACGGAGCTGGGACACTCTCTGTGTATCATAAGTGTGCGTGCTCAGAGCTGTGATCGCTGTCGTGGCTGTCGTCGTTCGCTAGTGAGTCCCCCGTGTGCTGGAGACCAGCTGCGCCGATGCCAGAGAGCTCGGAGGGGAGCAGCGTGCCCTTTTTCACATTCACCAGTTCCTTCTCCCGGGCTGCTGCCCCTTGCTGGCCCCCTTTTACCCGCTTCCACTTCATTCGTCTGTTCTGGAACCAAACTTTTACCTTCGTGGAAGAAAGACAAAAGAAGAAAATAAAGATGGGGTCATTGAAGGTAATAATGATCTTTCTAGCTGTGGCACAGCACTTGACTCTTGTCTTTTTTTTTCATGTGCAAGATGCTGCCTTTCTGTCTGTATGGTAAAAAGCTTAGCAAGCCTTCCCTGAGGAGCAGGCAAGCCAGTTTTGGGTAGGACCTGAATCCTGGGTTGTGAGGATAATGACTGCAACGGAGGGAAAGGGGTTACCACAAGAAAGCAGCCAGTCTATCTGCAGCAGATAGCTCCACAGGAAGATCTCAGAGGCCCTTAGCAAACATTAAAAAGTTAACATACTCTCGAAAAATGGATTAATGCCATTTCACAGGCAGAGAAACAGAGGCAAAATGGTACCCATCAAGGGACCGCGCAGAAGAACCTATCTCTCGGGTAGCAGAGAGCCCAGTCTGCTGGCAGGGACCCATACAGCTGCCCCTTGTGCTTACAGCACTACTATTAATCACCCTTCAAAGAGGGTAGTTACTTTGGAAAGGAACTTACACTGAAAAGTTTGCATCGCTTTCTGCCTGTTTGTTTCTGTAAACTGATGGTAGGTTTCAGGCGGAGCATTTTAAAAGCTCTTTTGGTTTAGTTGCTGAAGTATCGGAAAGAACTTTTCTTACTGTCAAAACTTATGACTTCCCTATCTATTCTACAAATGTATTTAAATGATTCTAGTTGACTGATCCTCAGTTCTACTATATTTAGCCATAGACCCTGGTCAAAGTTTTCAGATAAATACCCTCAAAGCCAAGAAATTTATAAATTTGCGTCAAAATCAGCAAATAATTTCAGATGAGAATGCAAAAGAAATTCGTAGCATGAAAGATTAAAAAATTATCTGTATTTAAATCACATTAAACCCCAAGATTTCACTCCAGCTGAAACTCATTTCCCCTCATCCTCTTCTCTGTATAGAAATGGGGGGGGGGGGGGGCGGAGGTGGAGAGAAGAAAAGAAAAAAAAAAAAAAAAAGATGTTCATAGCATCTGTCAAATGTATTAGACCAGATTAAAGGCTGATTTCAAATCAGCTTAAAATATTGTCACTGAAAACACTATGAATAAAAGACTGTTGGGTTTGATCCATTTAGAGTTAATGCTGCTAAAAACTCTCATGCGTGTGTATCTGTGCAGCATGAAAGTTCCACAGAAAAATAAACAACGTCGGCAACTTTTCCCTTGGAAAGAAAGCAAGAAAGCTTGCAATGTCGGTGTATGCTCTGCTACGTTTAGCAGAATGTGTTTCAGAGTTTAAAAAGAAACAGCAAGGAACAGGCACAGCAGGACATATTGTACAACATGAGTAATAGAGCCACAAAAATGCTGCTTTGCTGAATCTGTCTTATACATCCAGGAAACACTGCAGTGTTTAACCTTTACTATCACTTTGAATTTTACATTAAAATGTTACTACAATTGAACTGATAGTTAATGTCACTGTTGGTATGTATGTATGTGGGAAGGAAGAGAGGTGTATTTATTTTTTTATGCTCTATATTCCTCTTACAGCCAACATGAGCTGTTAAAGCCAATCACTTGGGAACAGAGCAAAATGATTCCAGGTTAGTTAAGAGCCTCAAAGCACAGCACATCCTTTCCTTTAGTCAACTCATCAAGAGCCAAAGAATCTGGCTTGTAAAGTGAAATAAGTGTAAAGGGGAAGGTATTTATTACTGGCTGCTGTGATGTTGGGAATTATCATGCTCGGGTCATGTGTCAGAGGTGTCCATCGAAACAGTGTCTTCAAAAGGGTACAGCATTAGTACAGCCTTGGCAGCTTTCTGGGGGAAGTGAAGACGTCATTTTGTTTATTATTGGGTTTTTTTAAGACAATGAAGTTTCTCTTGTGAAAGACACTACTATACTAGTGCAAAACAGTTCAGTAGATGCAACCGCAGTCATAAGCTAAACATCAAAAATAATAGACTTGGGATTCGACCCAGTGTCACAGATATTATCGCTCTTCTTCTGAAATAAGGGACCAGAGAACTTTATTCGATAAGGACAAATGACTGGCTTGGAGTGATGTTTAAAAGATCTAAGCCATTCTCCAGATATCTTTACATCCTTGAAAATTCATGGAATAAGTCACAGCTTTGAAAGCCTGAAACAAAATAATAATGTACACAAAAAGTGATTTCGAGAAAAGTAACAGTGATGCATTTGAAGCAAAAAAATTTCAATGCATCACCTGGATTCAACTCACTTTAACTTACTGGAACAGTAAAGATCCAGGCAAAACACCTTCCAGATGTATGCATTTCATTTTTGGATAGTTGGGAAACTGAAGCTAATACTCCTACAGTTGCTGTCAGAAACTGTTCTGGGTGGGACAGACGTGAGCAGGATGACTGCTGCCTGGCTGCTGATGCAGGCACTCATCCCTGTCCCACTCACAGACAGAGCTAGATTCTCACATCTGCTTGCTTGACTTTTTTGACTCCAATTTAATAAATTGTTCTTTTTTTATTTTCCATTTTTTTCTTACAGTATTTTGTTGCTGCTGGTTTTTATAATTCAGGTCCTTCACAAAACCACAGTCAAGAGCAGTCTCTCTCTCCTTGAGCGTTAAACCCAGGAGAACCAAGTGGCACCAGCTTCCAGGTAACGACCAGCTGAGGAGAGGCTGGGGAGTACCTCTTCATTCAGATCATCTACCCTCAGACCAGCTCATCCGACCATGCCCTGAAATGCCTCCACCAGGGATGAGTCTAGGTCAGCGTCTGTATATTACTTGCTAGAAATCAATTAAATGACAATGATTTCCCTTTTCAAGCATAAGTGCAAAATACATTTCTAAATTCCTCAGAGGATCCAGCATGCTATGTCTACATGTGATCCACTGTCTGGGAAACATGACATTTAAGGAAAGTAGGGCTAACAGGACTCCAGCTACCTTTGCATGCACTCTTTTGAGCGTAGGGAAAAGGGAGTAACCCTGGTGCTCTCATAGGAGAATATATAGTACTGACTGGCATGTAGCCTGCCAGGCTTCCTATGAAGAGAAAATAGTAACAATTAAAAAAAAAAAAAAAAAAAAAAAAAAAAGGTGAAAAAAAGCTTTAGGATTTTTTAACTAATGCTTTCAAATAATCTGCATCTGATTTACTAAGAGAATATCAAATATGAAATTTTTTCATCTGGTATGTCAAAGATTAGTTTCAAAAGCTAAAAATCATTTATCGTAAAGTTTATTACTGAAAATATTATGCATTCTTTTTAATGTCATTTGGTGCGTTAATGTACAGAGGGAGTCTTACATGATGGAAATACGTTACATATTTTTGATATATATTTATTTATGTCCTCCATTATAAAGTACTGAAATCCACTTTTGACCTGATCCAAAGTACACTAATGTCAGTGTGAGTTTTTCCATTGAGTTCAATGGACCCTAGATGAAGTCTTTAATGCTCATGTGCTAATAATATGAGACAGGTCCTTCACTTGTTATTTCCTCTAGAGATCAAATTCAGATACTGGAATTTTGAACTTCCTTTGGAGCTGAAGAGTCAATTATGGGGGGTATAGTTGTTACTGATATATGATCCATCTATATTTTAGTAATGGGAAGGAAGTGAAGCAAACTTTTGTGTGAAGTACTTCAGAGTGTCAGCTTATCTGGGTTCATGGAAAACTGTGCTTTTCAAACACACAGAGCATTTGAAACTTCAGGTGTTGCACAAAACATGCATCAGAACAAAACACCTTGAGAAACAAAAAGGAGAGAAGAGAAAGAGAAAGAGCAAGAGTGAGAGAAAGGAGAGATGACTGAAAGAAAAAGAAAGAAAAAATTAAAATAAAAGAGAGAGAAAAAAGCCCTTACTGAAGTGAACTTGAAATCAACTCTCGAACTTTTTTCCGTTGAAAGAACAAGCGCCCTTACTGAAGTGAACTTGAAAAACTCTCGAACTTTTTTCCGTTGAAAGAACAAGCTTGTGCCATTTACAATCTTTGCAAAAATTATATCCTTTAAAAGTAGTTTAAAGATCTACTATGACAAACTTGATACCATAGGTTTTATGAACCTTTTTATGCTGTTTTTCAAGTCTAAGTTGGCTCCAGCAGGAGCTGAGAGTGCTCACCACCTCCCAGAATCAGGTCCTGATTGCCTATTTTTTATTAAAATGCGCTTCCTCTTCTCCACCCTCTGACTAGCACAACTTAACTGTATAGAGCAAGCATATGTATGTATGGAAAACAAAGGAAGTGGAGGGAAATGAACTATATTAAAGATGATGGTAGCATTAACAGCTGTTTCTAAATCAGCACTTAGGAGCCAGTCTATTGAGCACATCTGCTTACTGGCACGAAAGCACAGTTTCTTTTTCCTTAGTCAACAAGTTGTTTAGCATCTGCATCTCCACATCTGATGATTAGAGTGTTACTTAAGATACGAGTAAATGATTTCACATTGTGCATCTCCTGATGTACCAGAGAAATGCTTTCACTGTGACCAATTTGTTTTAAGGTCTACTCTGCAGGAATCATGGGAGGATATTCAAAACAAGGGGGTTAACATTGTTAGTGCCTACATTACTAAAGTAATCATTATATACTTATGATATACAGGTCCTTAGTAGACTTAAGGGCCACCTTATGTGCTGTCTTGCATGCATATCTTTAATACAACTTCATGATGGGAACATGAACACATCATTTTGGTTCCAAGTGAGCTTATCACCTAAACTTCTGACTTAATACCCCTTCTTCAATAGAGACCTTCAGTCACAGTAACTTTAAGAACAGTTGACCAACCATGCTCTGTAGAATGCAGATACTTCCTTTTGGCATGGGATTTTAGCATTCTGTACTTACAGAAAAACCTAAACAGATACTTTCTATAATTAATGACTACTTATTAATAAAGACATTCTTGATTAGAAAATGAAAGCATGACATAATTCAAACTACCTTAGTTGCACCATCTGCTATCTTTCTTCTTTTAAGAAAAAAGACATTTATCTTTAAAAATGCTCTTTTCTGAAATGAAAGATTCTTTCCTAAAGTTAGTTTTTCTATTCCAGGTTCTAGTGGCATGAGTCCCAAATGAGATTAAAATTTGAGGCCTGATATCTCGCAAACCTTAAAAATTAGGAACAAGAGCACTGTGCCAGTTGAAACTATTATTTTGCTATAAGGGATGCATATTTCTAAGTATGAGTCTTTGAAGTCAATACCCCAAATTCCATGTTTTATTATAACTAAATGATGTGTCAGGAAGACCACATCACCAAGCTTTTTAAGCGTTCTGCCCCTGGTTAGCAATTGTCCATTTTCTTTTCTTTTTTTTTTTTTTTATTCTGTCAATTTACTTTCCTCTAATGCAGACAAACGTATGGATAACAAAAAATAACCCTGACTTTTCAAATACAAAAAAATTGAAAAGTTTACTTCTCAACTTTCTTTGGCTCTGAAAACATGCCTGTTATTTTTAGATAGTACACTTATGCTGCCAAGTTTTAAAGAAAGTCAAACTCCTGAACTTTACAGAAATCACTAGTGCTTTACTGCTGAAACTTACTTTTTTCGCATACACAGAGATAGTATTTTCATGATAATTTTTTCAACAAACTTATAAAAGCAAATAGGAATGTAAACCCAGGAAAGTTTCTTTTCCTGTTCTAGACTATGAATAAATATAAGGATTGGAAGAATCAAATCTATTAGTTTAAAATATTTACAGAAATGGTAGTCAGAGTTATAAGTAGCTTCAGTAACTAAAGATAACATAAGATTTTAAATAGTTCAACTGTATTTCAGTCATGCTGGGTATATGGGAGATTAAGTTAAGGTAGTTTTATTCAATTAAACTTAATTTTCTTCCTTATATGATTTAAAGGAATTCCAATTTCTAGTCTAAAAAAAGCCCTCTTAAAAATCTTATATGTATTTTGAGCTTAAAACCAGTTTAAATACATCTGAGTATTAAATGTCTTCTTAGTTATTATGAAATAGTACCAAAATACCTGAATGGGAGAAAATTAACTTTTCTTTGGAAATTAATGAATGGCAACAGAAACTTCTGATTAAAATTGCTTAAGTCACCTGCTCACTGATTTAAAGCAATCTGCTCCATGTTACATTACAGGACTTTGCACTGAATGTGCACAATGACTTTGCAGCAGCTGTTGAGAAAAAGGGGAGGTTTTGGCAGGTGCACAAAGGACAGCTGGAGCTTTTGGCACCCAGGAAGGTGTAGGAGTGAGTTCTGGTTTTTCATTACATAGAAGTCAATTGAGGTTTGGGTACTGCTTAGGCGATACATTCTCCTTTCTACCTCCCACGTTTAGAGAGGGATGGAATAGACATTATATTTCAGAGGAGAGCAGTGATAGGAGTATTTTGTTCCAGTTTCAGAAGTCTTTGAGAGCACTCAGTTTACCTCCCTCTACTCCATCCAAAGAACTGCCACCTTCTCCACCAGTGATCTTCAAAACTAATTTCATGATCAAACAACTAACCCTCCCTATTCAAAACCTCTCTTAACTTGGCTTCAAGGTTAACATAACTTAAGCAGAACAGGACACTATTTCAGGTTCTTTCCTCCTACTGGCTTGTTGGACATCATCTAATGGAGGGTTTTTTTATAAAATTAGTCTCTCTTCTTTGTCCAGAGGCAAAGAAAGGCAATCCGTGGGGCTGCTGCTAGAACTCCCTCTACCTTATTTGCCTATAATATATCTTTTTAGAGTCTACCTTCATCTAATTTCTTTGCATATATTCAGAAATCTACAAAAGAAACACATGGTGGAAAACTAATTTGTGGGGAAGATTGCCTTCAGCTAAACTTTGCCTCTTTATATAGGTATTTACCTCCATGAATTACTCACATGTAGAACATTCTATTTCATTAGAAAAAAAATCTAACATGCATGATTCTGCACCCATTTTGCACAGATCAACTGAGTGTGAAAGTTAAAAGATGGTGGGTAATCATCAAGCCTGGCTTTTGGCTAAGTATGTTGATGCTTTTTTCTGCTACTACTTCAGTATGAAGAAAGGCAAATGTCAAGAAGGGGGACTCTACAGAAAGCAACCTCTGACTACTAGCCCATGGCAATCCTCTAGGGCTCTATGGCTATGGAAGCCATCTCCCTGCCCAAATAAGAAGCACCCTCATTTGTATTCACTTAGACTAGTTCATGGCTTGAAAACTGGAGGGACCTTTTTGCATTCCAAAACAAGCAAGTCTGGAGTCTTTTGATGGTAAACTAGCCTCAAAATCAACGTCCAGTTTTAAAGCTAGTAAGCCTCAAGAAGTTGCAGCTGTTTTCAGCAGGGCCTGCCTTGAGGAGAAGGAACTAGTGAAACCAGAAAGAGATTCTACATTTTTCAATGCCCTGCATTAAAAAAATCTCCTTTATTCTAGATGTTCATTTGTACCTCTCCAATACCATTTGTCCCTCGCTGATTTCTTCTCTCTGTTTTTTAAACTGACCATAAATGACTAACCTAAATAGTTCCTATCTCTTTAAACAGGCAACAGAAGAAGCTGCATCTTCCCTGACTTGTGTCTAAGAAAAGGTAGGGGTAGGGAACAGCAGAGCCGTATGAGCTGCTAATATTTCTGTCTCTCTTTCATATGCAGCTTGGCACAGACAGAGGTTTCTCCCCACCCTGAACCCCACAGGGTTTCTCTGCAGGTGTAGGGTCCATTCACAATTAACAGCTTGAGACACTCGGATCTTTGCCCATGGAATTGCTTGTTTGAATTCAATCAATACCGCAAAAGTAAATAATCTGTTTGAAGCTTTGCAAATTACTTTTTTTTTAATAATTATTGTATAGATCAAAATTAGGCATGAGTCATAATTAAGTTTCCAGCAGCATTCTTTCCTAGGAAAGAACAAACTGAGTTAGATCAGTAACTCTTACCGCTGGTATTTATATTGCTCAAGACAAATATAAAAGTATTAGTGAGTTTTATTTTATTAAGAGTGTTACTTTAAATAAGACAAACAATCCAAAGGATTTCAAGCCACACAGGCTCATTATTATAGTGTGTGTAGAGAGTGCTTAACACATGGAAGCTTGGAATGAGCAGCTGCCTTTCAGAGAAGATGTGACAGCACAATAAATCAGACAGACATGGTCAAGCTTGTCCTAACAATGCATTGTTTGATTTTGTTTGAAAGTATACATGGGAATAATTTCACCACCTAACCTTAGAAATCTAACTTCCTAAAGTAGGAAACTAGTCATGCTGTGTTATGCATGTAGAGACATTGACTCTTCCAGAGGTGGTTCAGAACAAACACCTAATTGAGGAACATTGAAATCCCTGGTTTCTCACACAGGTAACTAAGGGGAGCTACACTTACCTTACCAGTCAAGCCTACAAAATGCAGTGATTAGCCTCCCCTGAGCTCTGAGATGCTGAAAAGGATTTTAATGAAGTCACTTGTGATGAAGGATTGAGGTAACCTGGTCTGGAGGAAATTCTTCTGATGGAAAACGTTATTTATTATTTGTATAGTCATAACAATGCAGTGCTGCAGTGTGGGTTATGGCCCCATTGCCCTAGATACTATACCAACATTGCCCAAATGCATATAAATAACAATGCTGCCTGCTTCTCCTTCTGGTATAAAAAGGCATTACAAAGCTTCTTCCTTTGCCACTCATCCCGTGTTGGTACCACATACATGGAAGTCAAACACAGATGCAAAAGCATTCTTCATTTTGACAAAATTTTGTCCTTTGTGCAAAATCAATGCTTCAGGCCTTCTATAAATGATTGGTGGCTTCTGGGTGGGTATTGGAAATTAGAGTTAAGAAGAAATAAACCTTCTCATTGCCATCAGCAGAATTTAATCTGACTAGGTGGGATTTTCCGTTTATGTTGGCAAAGAGAAGCATTACATATTTGGACTGTTTATTCCGGTAACCTTAGCTAGCCTGCAGAACTGCAACATTACTCTTTTGATTAGCTCCATGCAAAAAGATCTTGCGAGGTGGAAAGATCTCCTACTCTTTCTATATTTGGCAGGACCAACTCCATAAAAATGTCCATTTTGCCACGCCTCTGATACCCCACTGCAGCTGCTTCCTCTCCTCATCCCACAGCGAGATATTAAAAAGTTTGCATGGAACCTTCTCCAAGTTTATCTGGATGTACAAAAAAGCCAAGAATGCGCTTGTCAAGGTTACAAATATCTAGGGAGCTAAGATAGTTTTTAGTCTAACTGGCTCTTCAAAATATAATAGAGGCCTGCCAGCTGAAAATTATTAACTGCTGGCTGAGCAGGAATTGTGAGTGCACTCTATAAGAGATGGAGCAGGAATTATATGTACCTATACTGCTGGAATTCTTACAATACCATAATAGAGCCATCCTACCACCAGATGTGCTTATAATGCTCTCAAAGTGCACTCTTAATATCTAGGCAATTGAGGCACTTATTTCATTTCATCCTCCTGTCTTGTAACTCAGGTTTCTTTTTTAGGGAGTGATAGGATTACTTCCTTCTCCTGATCCATATGTTGTGAGGGGGCTTTTTCATTTTTATTTTCGTGAAATGGCCTTCCATGAGTCATTTATGTTTGAACTGATCTTGTAAGTTGTTTCAAAAGCCAAATGGAGCCTTACTTTGATGACTGTAGAAAACTTTAATACCCCTATATAGCTTTTTAAATATGGTCAGACATATGGCTTTTTCTACAGCTTGTTTAAATGCCAGAGAGGTAATTATGAAGTGTTAGTTGGTCAGTGCCTCTTTTAAGCTGTGGCGTATGGTTGAAATTATCACTATAGTCAAGAGGAAGATAGAGCTTTCTTAAGATAATAGGCTCCGTGATTTATCTCATATCTTGGGAAATAACTGAAAATTGTAACTTTAGGATGACCCAACAATACTTTCCCCAGATTAATTTTTGTTCTTCTGCCTTCTGAATAATATGATACTTGTCATTTTTTAAAAACCTAGTAAAAACAATTATGCTAAACAATTCATTACATCAGGGGTTAGGTCTGCTCTCAAACCTATTTTCTAAGCAGATATGTTAGTTCACCTGATACCCACTGCTGGTTTTTGTCATTGTATTATCTGAAGCAAGTTTCAATTCCCTGTGTGCAAATTCAATGTTTCATGAGAGATCAAGAGAGCTTCCAACACAAATAGGTCTACATCCTGTGATGAGGTCAAGTTTATCACTTGTGTGTTCACTTATTGCAAACAAAGGAACTACTGCCTATTAGGTACCGTTTTCTGCAGTGCAGCCTTTGGGGGAAAAATAGTAAAGGAAAACTGCTCCAGAAACAGTAATTTTCTAAAAATGTTACCTCACTGGAGAGTATTTTTTTGGAATTCCATCAATCTATTTTAATTCAGTCATAATGATTTTAGAGAAAGGACTGGATTTGTTGCATCTGTTTAAGACAGGTATCAAACATGATCTCCTCTGTTGGGACAGCTAGTAAAAGAAAGTAATAACAGTAGTAAGTGAACAAACAAGTGCTGTTATCCCACTCAAGAATACTCATTCATTCTGCTAATGATGGAAAGACAGGTCCTGAATATGAGTTCAGTCTCTTAACTGGAAAAAAAAGAAATATTAGACTCACACCAGGTTCACCCTGGAGTATTTTTTTTAATTCACTGAAGGAATAGTAATGTAAAACAAGTATGCAAGAAGAATTCAAGCCTTCTGATTTACTGCATTTGAATTCTGAAGAATTCCATATACCATGGCAACCCACACGAAGTTCCATGCCTGTTTACACCATTTTTCCATCAAAGCAATATATTTGATTTAAGATAGACATTTCTAATTGACAACATTAGAGGTGACATCATTACTTAGCTTAGTATGATTCAGAAACTGAAAAAATACTTCCAGAATTTCCTCTCAATAGTCTTGTTGTTTTCAATTAATGATAGAGTTTTTATGCTATCTTTTTTTTTTTCTCTCAAACCATTGTATTGTGCCAAGATACAGAACTGGACTCTATCAAGCTAAAAATCTTAATCCTTTCCTTTTGTAAGCAAGGGTGGCTTTAAGCAGGAAGGCAGGAAGGAAGGAAGGAAGGAAGGAAGAAAGGAAGGAAGGAAGGAAGGAAGGGAGTTATCTCTAGCAGCTCAGTTGTCACTGTGATTATCTGGGGAAGCAGAGAAGAATTAGATTACATAATTAGATAGACTAATTATAATTCTATAGAAATTATCACAATTTTCAGCAGAATGCTTAGAATGGACATTATGTGACAGCTAGAAAACAGCAAGAGCTCCCATGACTTAAGTGAATTCTCTGCACTTGTGTAGCACAGGCTGCCTTTTCTCCTCCAGAGACAATATTCTATATTTACCTGTCCCTTTTCAGTATGTTAAATGCTTTTAGTTTAGCTATTTCCTTTAGGATAGTGAACTGTCTCTTCATTTAGTTGTACTACTCAACCTGATCTTTGAAGAAAAGAATACATAATTTATCAGGGAGAATAGTTAAATTCCAGGCCAAATTCACCACTATTAAATATGGGGATATGTTTTCTGAATTCAGCTGACTGGTTCCTATCAAATTGTCCAGCAGATATTTTTAAAAATTTATTTATCTCTGCTCAATTCTACACCAACTCTACCTTTGTGAGTGAGACAAGAAGTCATTCCTCCTCCCCTGAGCTGCCAAAATCAAGTGTGGAAGTTAATCTAATTGTCTAGGTTTACCTTAATCAGTGGAAATGAAAAAGGCAACATTTTATCAATTGTTTGATACAGAATGGTGTGCTTTAGAAATATAGCAAGCATATTTAAGTAACTGAAAATGACCCCAGTGGAACCTGACAATATGTTCAAGTCAAACAACAGAAATTCCTGGCTTCTTCTTGACAAGCTGGAAGGGACAGCCATCTTCTAGAAGCCTTCAAAGAAAAAAACCTATTTGCTTGTGTTAGTAAATGTGAGTTCATGTGTATAGAAAAGGCTGGATTTTCACCGAGATGTCTACTTATAGCAGGTGTTAATGAAACTCAAGAAAATGACAAAACTTCTCATGTCTAGAGTTCACAAATCATGGTGCTACTCTGATACCTTCTCTTGAATATATCACCATCTTACTGATTGTATCTAAAGCAGTCCCTCAATCTAATATTGATTCCTGAAGAAAGGATGGCTGTCTATCAGTGGGCAAAAAACTTCCAATTTTAATGATAAAACTGTAGATAGTATTTCATCAGATTTGGTGTACTTGAGTCCAGTATTCTAAATGTCTTTACTAAAACACATTTTTTAAATGCTTATGTTGATGTAATTATTATTTGAAATGTGACGTGACTACCTATTTAGTGTGTTGGGATGGGATCCTGAAACACTTCAGTACATGCTCAACATGAGTATTTCCATTAGAAATCAATGTGACAACATGCATGATGAAACTTGAGCACATACAGAAGTGTTTCCCGGACCAGGGTTTGGTGAGCAGGAAACCAGTAACAGTGATAAGAAATTCCATTGTCTCCTCTGCTTTCACAGTGCAGGGTAAGATAAAGTGGTTAAAAATGCCTGTATTCCAGTTTTGCTGGTGTTCCCATTCTTGCTGCCATCTGGAAACAGGATGTTCAGAAACTCTGGACAAATGGCAACTGCATATATTTAATAGACTAAAACAAGATGCTCATATTTGTAACATGCAATCAAATCAACTGCTTGTGCATGCAGTATTTGGGACTTACCACTTCTTCAGCCACATCAGTGTGGACAGATTAGAAAAGATGTGCACCAGTTTAACAGATATATTACTGTGCTTTTACCTTCTACCTCTGTCTACTAGATGAAACTAATCTGTAGCTGGTACATATAAAACCATAAATCATTTGCATAACAGAGCTAATAAATGTATCTCATTTTGCTATAAACATTCTTTCTGATATATCAACATATCTATTAATAATATAAACAAGAACTCTACTGTGAGGAGCTACTATCCACTGGTGATTACTGGGCAAGCATTTAAAGTCCGTTATTTTGCATCAGTACCTGTCTTTCAGTGAGGTCGAGGTTTACTGCTATCTCATATCTCCTCAGCCTGGTCAAATAGTTATGATGAGCAAATTCTGCTTCTAGCTCTCTGATTTGCTCCTTGGTGAAAGCTGTCCTTTCCTTCCTGGGTTTACTGTTGACCTCTGACTTGTAGTTTCCTTCTTGGGAGTCTGAAAAATAAAAGATGAAAAAATGGAAGTAATCACAAGTGTACAGCTAAATAGGAAACAAGCCCAAAGATAACAATGTGCTTAAGTTACATTCTTCAAACTTTCTTCTCTCAGAAACACAACCTTGCCTTCATACCTATGGATTCTTCACTGTAAATCAGGAAAGCAGCAGTAATTCTGACAGACGTGATCTGTTGCTTCCATTCATGCACACCAAACTTTGGCTTAAAACCTTGCAGTGTTTCATTTCCTAACAGTTCTCTGTAGAATTTCTGCAAAGCTTCAACTCCTTCCCACTTCTGGCAACTCTCAGTGCATCCAACCAGTACAGGATGTGTATCGTTTGACTAGTGTCTTAATGAGTAATAGTTCAAGAATATCTCTCGCCTATCATTTCACTGATACTTTAAGACAACAATCTACTTTAAAGAACACATTGTCAGGGGAAGGTAACAGACAAAGCATAGGAAATTCAACACACATCAAAAAGAAATTGGTGAGCACATTCCATGTGATAATGGGATCTCCTGCTCATACCAAGGTGCAGGTAGGGAGGTTATGCCACAGCTGGTATCAGCATAGGAAATTTGCTACCAGTACAGCTCATTACCTAAGGAACACTTTGGCCACAATCAGAGAAGCTTTGATGAAAGTTTCATTGCCACCCTCCTCATGCCTTTTAGTCTCAGAAACAGGTAAATTTGGTCCTGAGCCAAACTACTGAACTCAGTGACAGTCATTGTGTTGCTGTCAGTTAAGTCTGTTTAAGTAAATGAAAGGAGAACAAACTGTAAAAAAAAAAATTAAAAAAAAAAAGTAGAAAACAGAGAACGAGAGAGTGGAAAGAAAAAAAATGGACCAGACATTCATAAGTTTGGGTATGATACAACACCTATAAATCCAAAATTAGCAGGAGATCAGTAGGAGTATCATTAGTCAAATTCTGGCCTCATGAGCCATCTTAAAAATGTCACAGACAAATTCACACTTCAGCTGCTGATTTAAATAGAAACCTGCATCAACATCCAAATGAACAGGCCCGCAAGAAATCACTCCCTGGGACTCTGTGTCAGATGAATCATCTACATGCCTGAGACTGTCCAACTGGCCAGTGGGTCTGGTTTCAGAACTACAGTCAACTATCTATGTTTTCACTTTTTGTCACTTACTCTGTTGCTGGGAAGGGAACTCTTTTTTTTTTTCTTTTTTTTTTTTTTATGAGAACTGTTGTTGTTTGACTCAGTGCTATAGTCATTAATTTAAAATGTTTTAAAGCCAATGGATTCAAATCACCAAACCTCTTAAATTTTTCTGACATGACACACAGAACTTTGCTTCACACATGGTTGTTCTGCTAGTGTGTATGACTGAGGGTATCCAATAATGTTGTTGAGTGGGTCTGGGAGGTGTTCAGCCACAACTGGAGCAGGGATTTTCTAGGATAAGACCCCATTAGATGGTGCACCCATTGACTACAGTGTGGGGCCAAGGTCCATTAGCCAAACTCAACATAGAAAACTTGACAGATCAAAACCACCTTAAACCTAGAAGTCCACATTTCTTCCTTCATACTACTTGGCAAACTAGAGTCACTATAACTTCTCTCCTCATTTTTTCATTGCAGGAGTGTGCACATTGCTTTTCTTCCTTGAAATTTCCTTGTCTGCCGCCTCATCATAAAGTCCAAATACTATGTAGATGACCTGAATTTAAATACTTAAACCCCTATATCAGTATTCCAATGAATAACTGAAGAGAGATACCTAACTCATTGTTCTTAGCATTCGGACTTACCATTCTTATACCACCAGAGACATGTTTCATACATGTTTGAAAGCAGGTGGGTGTGCAAACTGCTTATCTTCAGTACAACATGGAAATGTATTTCATGCAAGCCATTGCTAAAGTCCTCTTAACTCTCTTGGTAAATCTGTGCCCATGTGAGGCCATGAGCCAAGAAGTCTTCCCTTGTCAGTACTTTCTGTAAGAAAGACCCATGGGTCACTGGTTTCCAAACTAAAGGTTGTGACCTTAAATAGAAGTAATGCACCTACAGATGACACTGACAGCATATTGAAAATTAAATACTAGAAATTAAGACATAAGCCTGCAAATGCAACAGAAAGTGGGGTCAAATGTGTAAAACCGTGGTAGCTACTGCTATTGTGAATGGTCAAAGGCAAAAACTTCAGGAGTACGTCTCCCAGGAGGATACTGATCTCTGTAAGTGAGTGAGCCGTATAACACAAACAATTTTTCTGCAAGAAGATGATTCCATAAGGAAAACAGAATTACTGTACAGCCAGTAAAAGCATAATGAGCCAAGTCATCGTTCAGGGTAATACTCATGGCCCTGAGTTCCCAGTTTAAAGATGTGCTTAGCATCTAAATTCCAGGTTCCTGGGGATACTGATGTAAGGAAAGGGAAATGTAACTGCATGAGTAGCATTTGTCCTTCACCTCTGCCAGCACAGAGGATTCAGCACTGCTAGCAATGCTAGCCCACAGAGATTCTGTGTAAATAGAAGCATGCTTGGACAACTGATTATTTAGACATTTCTGCCATTGCTGGATACTACCTATAAGTCAATGCTGGAGTGTAAGTGCCTGGAAGCCACAGTTTTGTCAGCAGTATCATTTCATCAGCAGACTGACACAGTCAGAAAAGTTTCAGGTTTTTATTTATTTGTTGTGAATGTCATTTAATGCATTTGTAATAGCCAAGATACTCTGAAAAACCCCACGATATATTCAAATGTCATTGAAAGCAAAAGTTGAAGAGGTACACAGAAACCTGAAATGGGTACACAGAAAGCTGACTCCCTCTCAGTACTGAGGTTCACACAACAGAACAACTGCAATACTAGGAAGTCTGTTTCAGCAAAGATCTGGCCAGCAAGACAATTGTATTTGCTTAATGTATTTGAGATACTGAAAATATATCTAAAAAGAAACTTAGACGGATGCTAATTAGGTGAACACCAGTTATAAACTCTTGCTGTTATCTGACCCTCTCTGCTGCAGTGTTGCCGTGGTTCATGTACAGATTGCCTTTTATTTCCTATTGACATCATACTACTTGGAACAGTAATTTTAGAAATTTTGGTTGGTTTAATTTCCAAAGCGGTAAATCTAGGTTTTCTGATTGTTTCTTTTTAACAGCCTCTATAGAGCCAGGACTGGGAGCTCCCTTCTCGTTCTGACCTTCAGGTCTCTGTTCATATCACCTGACCAGCTTCTCTTTGGTGGAAAATGGGTGGGAGACTTGGAAAAGGTTTTTGGCAGGACTCACGTCGCCTACATCTGTTTTGCAGCTGTTGCAACTAAGACAAGAAAAAAGTCCCAGCAACCTTAGTTTTCTTCTACTGGCTACATCTTATGCCAAATGGTAGGTGTCGAGGCAGAGAACAAAGCCTAGGGCGATCTAAGTTACACTCCTTGCCTCTCAAAAGGCGCACATAAAATATATACAGATGGTACAAACCACTTGATGAAAAATACAGCAATCTATATTGTCTGTTTTCCACCTTCTCCCAGACAAATTCTGGCACGCTCTCAGAAGATGTAGCCTACATGCAGGTATTTGTACCTTATCAGTCTCCCTTTTGCAAACCTTTGTTCTTTGGATGTCAAGTAACGTAGGCAGTTAAACATTGCTTTGACGGATGCAGGTCATACCTCTTTCTCAGAACTGTTTCTATCAGTTTTCAGAAAGTCCAGGCAGCATCTATATTTAAAATAATATTTAATAATTGAATAGTATTTAATTAATAAATTATTTAATTTGTTTAAAATATTCAATACTAATCTCCTGTTAGACAAAAATGCTTGTTGGTAACTGATGTAGAAGGTACCATCTGGAAAGACATTCAAAGCTATAAATGACTGTTCTACAGGTCTTTGGAGGATTAGATTTTTCCTGAGTTTAACAATACCTCTTTTTTTTTTTTTTTTTCAAAAAATCATTACTAATTGCATTATTCCCCACCCTCAAAACTTACTTTTACTTTACTCTAAGGAAAGGATTGCTGTTAACGCCAACATTTGTATTGTCCTGCCAGAGTTCCTATTTCCTTCTCTCTACATCACTGAGAGATGAAGCATACCAAGCAAACATAGGATCTAACTGCTATGTGTAGAACATGAAAAGTCGTCATTTTGGTATTCTTGCTTTTGATGAATGCCTAGGAAAAAAAGACTGGTCACAGAACAGGGAATAGAGACTGGTCAGAATATCCGTGACAGAAAGATCTGCTGCTAACTGGGTAGGATCAGAATCACAGGCAAAATGTGCAGGAAGGTCCTGCTGTTTTTTCTTGGATTAGTTGAAGAGCTGGCGCACCTTCATTTCTCAGACAGAAATGAACTCTCAGTTCATACCTGCAATGGAAGATCCCAGACAAGAATTTTCAAAAATTGGTGCTCTATTAGCAGTTGCAGATGGTTTTCAAATCCTGATATCCATAGTGACAGTGAGTAGTGACAATAACCACTAATGATTTGCGACAAGAAGGCCATTGGAATTTCACCCCTGGAGTTGTTATTCAATGTCCAGGTTTTCAGCTTTCACTCACATCTTCCAACACTTGTTCTCAGAAAGCTTCTATCATGAACAACCTGTTCCTAAATTTATTTCACTGGAAATTTATAGTGAAGTTGGCTAAATTAAATATTCTTAATTGCATACCTGCCTCTAAACGTTGTTCAAATGTTTGCAAAGAACTACTACATGGTTATTTACTTTAAAATGAAACAATCTATTCAAAGTAATCAAAGCAAAAAGCTTGTGACTTCTGAATAGTTTAATGCTGCATGAAAGAGCATTTCTTCCAAACAATTCCTCTACATTTGTTTAAATCACTAACGTGTAAACAAAAGCTTTAGAGGTTCTAAACATCAATAGGACACAACAATGATATGTTATTCAGTGATAACCAAGATACTGGCAATATGAACTTAGGAAAAAGTACTTCAGTATCAGAGCAATAATCTAAGAAAATATCATTAATCTGAAATGCCTGTGAAGAAAATTGGCAACTTTGTACTGTTACAGTTGCAAAGGGATATTGCGTGGAGGACAACTATATTTTTTAACGGTCAGAAGTATGTACTGGTATACTAGTATACAGCTGAATTGCCTAAACTAATTGTTTCTGATGCTTTATAGTTAATTATATTTTCTGACAAAATGAAATACTTCACTGAGACAGCAGCAAGGAGCTGGCATAAAGGTCTCCATATGGTTCCTATTGTTTTGCCAGCAACTACGTGTGAGAACAAGATTTACCCAGAAATAGTCACTTTGAAACACTTTTGACATTTAGTAGAGAATACTACGCAGTTTTTCCATGACATTTTTTTCTATTTTCATCTCAAAGTTGCTCAGCATTCATATGTAAACTTACCCTATGTCCAAAACATTGCCCATTGCTTTGCAGGATCCTAATTTAAATCTTTACTCCCTACTTTTGAATATAATCTTTGTACCAAAAAAAAATTAGCTAACTCCTGGGCTATACAAAACTACAGAGTTATGCTTACTTTGATGCACCTACTCTTATCTGCACCAGTTGAGACTACGCAACCAAATGCTGCAGAGTAAATGAATCTATTTTTGTTTCATAATTTTTCTTCCTTTTAAAGTAATTTAAATAATATTAGAAGATTTTCCTCAGTTACATGTACAGTTCCAAATCACTTAAATCTCAGTGCCTCTTTTGCGAATATCATTAAAAGTATTTCTGGAACTGCAATTCACTAAATGTATTTAGAGAATTCTTTCTGAAAATTGGAACAAACAGCATCGTCATTGCCACAATTCACAACTCTGCATGTGCAAATGGGCAAAGCTGCACAGTAGCACAAGTACAATGTCAAAATTACATGAATCCTTTTCATTCTAATGAAAGCAAACTTTTGTTTGCTTATTGAGTTAATGTTTTCTAAGCCAGTCTGTGACAATTTACAATTTAAAACAGCCTCATATCCACTCCCAAAAAAAACATGAACTGGCACAGCAAAACCTGTGGGTATTCTGAAACACACTATATACCATCCTAAACCATTACCTACTAGTTGTTGCTGCCAACTTTTTTTGTTATTACTGCCTCCTGAGAGTACAAGTCTAGGAATTACACTGCAGTATTGGAAACACTGACTCGTAACACTGTGATAGCTAATGTTGCAGGTTCTTGAAAATACCTATGCTGGAAAAGATGTGCTTCTGCCAGGTCATCTGATGGATCTAACTATATAGCATGTGCTTGTTATTTCTTCAAGCCATGGAAATATGGAAGAAAACATATGAATTCTCTCATATGAACTTCATGTGGAAGACACTACTCTCAGTCCCAAATGTTTGTACAATTACAGCTTATGTTAGGACAGGAGACACAGGATTTCCCTTACAGAAACTTTACAGGCTGCATTTTAATAGGACTTTATCCAGTGGGACTTCCAATTCCCATTTGGAGATCTGGAGAAAACATCTCTTATATGCAGCACCAAGTTACATACACATGGCAATTGTTTGCCTATTTACTGAACCATTTGTATAATCTGCTTTAATGTAGAAGAGCTTCATTAAATGAAGGTGAGAGCTGCCAGCACCATTCCCTCACAGATTAGCGGTGAGTCCTCCTGAGTAAGAGTTAACCTACAAAATTAAACGAAGAAATTTTCCATGCAGAAGCCTCTTGGAACAAAGACATCCAAGTGAAGAAAACAGTTGAGATAGAAGTTTATATAATCTTCCTTCCCTTGAGTCTCACCTCCTAGACATCTCCCACAGAGGCTCTTCCCTACCCAAAGGAAGCAGAATAAAAGTGAAGAGCAACCAAACCCACCCCAAACACTGTGCATGCCTCAGTCATCATCATCGGTCTGATGAAAGTCCCTTCCCTGAACAGCAGCTGTATCAGAACTCCAAAGAGGCATTAAAATACTCCTTTTGTCCCTATTTTATTGTAAATAATACTTAGGAAACTAGATTTTTTTTCTGCAAAGATGGTACATGAAAGATCTAAAGCGCTACAAACTGTAGGGAAGTGGCTGCTTAAGAAAAGAGCATATGACACACAGAACTTAGTTAGATAATGACCCCTCAACAAGTCTTATCTCCCTAAAATGCAGGGTTGCAGTTTTCATTTTAGCTTTGTGAAGCAGGGAGACCTTTGTCCTGCTAAAAATATTAGAGCAGGCAACATAGGCAGTGTCCTGGGAGTCAGGTTTAACAAAAGGCCATATTTAATTCCTGTCCGAAAAAAAAACCCTAGACTACTTGAATGATAAAGAATGCACTCTAGATGATTTAATCCTTTTGGCCAGTGAGCTTGTTAAGGAGATGCTTTCTCACAAGTGTATGCAGGTCTGCCTCTGTCATAGTTAAAATATAGTTGAGGTTGCTCCATTTTATATGACATAAATTACTAAATATTTAGCTTAAGATATTGCCAGCAAAAACAGAGATGAGGCTAAGGAATGGAAAAATATGTTACAGTGACTTGCTGGTAGGAAATATATATATAAATTATATCAGTATGTATCCTGCACGTGCTATCTAGAATTTAAATATCATGAAAATAGTTATATTATATTTTTCTCTGTAAAGCCAGACTGCCGGAGTTAATATTAAGAATCCAAACTACAGTGGGGATGGGAACATATGTCAAGTAATGCATTTTACAAACACTGTTTCTACATTAACTTCTTTATATAAATGGCCATTAGTTTTACATGTTTTCAAATTTACATTCAAAGTCCTTTGCATTTAAAGCAGCGGTACATTCCACCGCAAAACTAGTGATGTCTGCTTCCCAAATGGCAGTCAGCTCTTGCTGATAATTCTGTTGCTTAGAAAGTTCAGACCTTGTGGATATTATTCTTTGAATTTGTGAGTAAGACACTTTTAATGAGGTGTTACAAACTTGTTAGTCCATGTAAAGATCTCAGTTATTTAGTTTTCAGATACCATTACAATAAATCTTCATTGTGAATTTGTAAATAACCTTCTAATAACCATTCATTGTGTTTTACCATATGCAAATAGACTTCAATTTCTTTTACACATAGTCACCTTACCCAAAGTTTGCTGAAATCAAGGTGTAATTTCTGGACTTCACCAAGACTTAGCACTTTCTTCCTTAGCTGACATGCTATAAATATATATGACTTGCCCCCATTCCTCACACGTAAGACATTACATTAAAAAAAAGTAAAAGCTAGAATCTATAGTAATTCTTGTAGATCTTTTAACAGACACATCCTTGTGCCACAATATGTACATCACTGGAGAAAATGGTCTAGAAAAGAGTGTGTCATTTGGGCCAGTTTCTAAGGATAGGCCAAGTTCGTCCCCAGATTACAGTGGGCAAGTTCAAGAATTTTGGTGGAATCACTTCGGAGTCACAAGGGTGTCTGGGCCGATCTTAATCCCATTGTAAGTCCCAGCTTACTTTGTGTATGATCATGAAAAGTCTTGATTTGATTAAAGAAAATTATTTTCTTAGGTTCCTATGTATATATTTTCTCCTAATATACATGCAGAATTTACAGTCAAAATCTTGCTGACTTCTAAGTTTGCTTTTTTAAAAAATTTTATTGCAATTGCATGAGCTCCTGTCTGAACAAAAAATAAATAGTTTGCACATAAGCCAAAGAATCCAGGCTTTTAGTTTTCCACACGTAGCAGTAAAAGTTGAAACACTTACAGAAGTTTAATACAACTGGAGTTTCTTTAGGGCTCCATATTGCCTTACTCACCCATCTTTCCAAAGCAGGTCTTCAGGATACAGTTACACAAAGGAAAATATAAATGGGTACCAACAATTCTACTTTAACTCTTTCTAAGAATTATTTTGCTGCTACAGGAAACAGGAAGCCATTTCACAGTGCTGTTTTTCAGCGTAGTTCTTCCACGTGTGGTAGACTGGCTAATATTTTTTTTTTTTTTCATTCATCATGGAACAGATTTCTTTGGAACTCCTTAATGATGTAGTGAAAATTTTATACATGTTGAACATGTGACAGAAAAAAACAGTGTCTGGAGCAAATCTAACATCCAATATTTCTGCTTAATCCTATGTTAGTGTGCTTTTTCTCCCCTCTTTTGTTTTTCCAATCAGTCTGCCTCAAAGGTTTTTACTCTTTCTAAAACCTGTCCTTTTGTAACACTCATAACTGGCCTCTGCAATGTATGCAGCACCTTGCAGAATTATAGGGTCACAAATCACCTTCCATTTCATACTCGTGATGAGTGTCATGGTCCTCACAAGCAATTTCAAGTGGCCATTCCCTGCCTTGGTGGCTGCCCCTGTTAGACGTCGCTCAGCTTTCAGCATAAGGCACAAATGTAATCCATGTCTGGGTCTTTAAGAAATATCATAGATTTCTGTGCAAACGCATATGCCTGCATATGTTTTAGTGACATGTTTTGTAAATCTTATTATCCCTCAGAAAGCATTAAAATGAAGCCAACAGGCCCAGCTGTGCTCATAACATACCTTAGTAGATATCCAGACTTTTTCTAAGAACAGAAAAACATACACGCACACTCTCCTACCAAACAGGGTTGCTGTTCTGGGTGTATTCTACTATTTCATTCACAGTTTACTTTACAACATTGTACTGAAGTATAACACTAACTATAAAAATGGAAAAACAGTGGAAAGTACTTTCCCACATGCAATTAAATGGAATTACCTGTCTTTCAGGGGAAACCGAAATAAAAAGGGTTATAAAATAAAATTTTTCAGATGTTTAAACTATTCATACCATTGGTTTTCAGACCAACTGTGAAAGTTTCATTTTTCACTTAAGACTATTACTATCTGTTCATACTAGATAGAAAAACTCCTAATAACCACTTTAGAAGTCCTGACGATCAGCTGGTTTTGACTTACAAGTTCTTCTACTTAGCAGCATTCCACTTTTTTACTTCTTTGTGTTTTCTCAAATGATTATCGTAAATGACAGAATCCATTAAAAACACCCAAAGGATTTGTCATGTTTGAAGCTAACACAATTTCCTTTTTCGAACTATAGTACAATTGCTAAGGGATGGAAAAATGCTCACATAATTAAACAGAAAACCCCAAATAGTTCTCTAAATAGTACAATACGTAAAGGAAATAAATCTGTAAAAGAAAAAAAATCTAACAAACAAGTTCAGGTTTAATTTTTCTGCTAAATCTATTTTACTATTAATTTTACAGTCTGGGAGAGCTTTTTGATGACTAATTTTTCTTGATTGCTAACAATCAAACTTGTACAGTTGAAGTTTGTGCTCATAATGGAAAGCTTTGGCAGGGTGCAATAAAAAACCCCCAAAAACTTCAACTTTGATGTGAGCAAACAGCTGCAACACAATTGTTTGGAGTACTTCCTATTATTTTAATATTAGAGTGCAAGTAAATATTTACTATATATCTAAGAGGGGAGGTCACTTCAACTCAGGTTCAAGTATAGCTTTTGAGATGGCAAACTTTTATGCCATAGTTGTCCTGTCCCCTTTTATATGTCTGTGATAGAGAGACTATAGTTAAAGTAACTATGAGGTTTAAGCCTCCTTTAGTCATCTAAACCAGACTGGTACTTCCAAAGTAGTTGATATTCCTTACCTAGTCTTAATTTCTAATTTGGAAAGAGAAAGTACAGCAACAAGGGCCTGATTTTGCAAACATGTCCATGTGTAAAGTTCAGGTCTCAAGTGAGCACTTTGAGAACACATACATTTAGAAAAAAGGAAAAAAGAAAAGAATCCCCTGAAACCCAAGAGCATCCAATGATTAAACCACAAGTCCACAGTCAAATCAAAACGTCATTTGTCCTCAGCTTCATTTCCAACTCCTTTTCAGTAATGGAATGTCCTTCTGTGATCACTATACTAATACAAATGCAGAAAATGTTGTTTTCTGAAATAAGAGAGGCCATCTGACACACAAAAGTTAAATAATATGGCCCGACTCTTCCATCATTCACCTCTCACAACTTGCTGCATATAAGCTGGAGAAGAAAGACCTTCCTGGTAAAGTAATGTGCTAGTGAAATAGTCTGACAGTGCTTGTCAAAGCACAGTAAAGCCTATATATGTTTTACAAGTATTTGTTTTACTCTTTTAAACAAAGCTCATTTTAAATACCTACCTCTACTGAGATAAGAAAATTAAGAAAATTTCATTACCATTGAAGATAAAAGTTGGGTGGCTATTACCTTTTGCTCCATCCTAAAAGTTATAACAGCAACAACAAATACAAAGGTTATTTAATTCTTCTGTAAAACAACCCACATCAGTCCCCACATTCTCTATTATGATCAGCTGTCATCTCCATTACTGGTTGCAGGCAGGAGGTAAAACATCATCCCCCCTTTTGACTGTGAAATTGTTGAACTCCATCTTTCTAAGACATGACAATTGCTGGTTTATTTTTTTTTCTTCTTCTTCTTTTCCATATAATCTAGGGTTGGATCATCCGCAATAAGACTAGATGCAATACTTAAGATTGTCAGACCACAGAAATAGGGGGGAAAAAAGCAGTAAAATTATTAGCACACCTACTGGAGGACGTAGGAGTGTACTCTAAAAAGAAGAGACTTGAAGCAACAATGAAATCCAGCAGATATACCAGTAACCAGCAATACTAGGGCTGGACTTCATGCAACAGTGAATGCTGCGTTTGTCAGTGCTAATGGAGTGAGGAGGGAGAGGTAGAAAAATGCCCCTCTGAACCTCAGAAAAATACCTCCTGAACTCTGGTCTGGCAGCTCTGAAAAAGAGTATGTAGCAGCTCTGAAACGGCACAAATTCAAGAGGTATATTAAGAAGTGGAATAAAGGTCTACAGCTTTCCGACAAAATGAGTTATAGCAGTTAGGCATGAGCTCTGGGGCGTTAGTCTTTTCAATATAAAACTTTATTCCATCTATTTTTAAACTACTCAGTCACTGAGTTTCTGCCCAATTAAATATGATGATTGGACATCATACTATTTTTATCCAGGGTATCTTATTTTAAAATTGCACAGCTTTGAAAAACCTTAATGCCAAGAAAGGAGCTTTTCCAATCTTTTTTACCCACTGATAACCACTCCAAATATGGGCCTCTCACATCCCTGCTCAGGATCTCGAGGCAAAGGGGACGCCTATGAATGAGGGAACATTCCCTTAGCATAGCCGTCCCTGTGATACACTGGCTGATAGTTTTTATTGCCATAAACCAAAAACTGAAGCATCCCATCTCAGTTGTCTGTTGTGAGACAAAGTGTCATGAGGCAGATGTAAGTATTGAATCACCTCCTTCCCTTTCTTACCCACTCTTCTGCTGAGAGCTCCTTAGCGACACAGCACTTTTAGGATTCATCTGCTTGCTGCCTGGTTATTTAAAATATCCAACTAGCATGACTTGCATCTCCCTTCCTTTCTGCAGTCCCTAGTGACCCCAGTCAGTAGAGCGAATGTCACCAGGGCGTGGATTTATCGTAGATGCTGAGCGCGCTCCGGTACAGCACAGCCCTATAAAAAACAGTACTGGTTGAATAACCGCACTGGGCTGTTTTACATTGTTGCAATGTTTTCCAGGGGATTTATAGGCCTCTGGGGCTCTGAAAACATGGAGCAATAGCTTCTTCTGCAAATGTAAACATGGGTTTGAGTAAATAGTTAATTTATTCTGGTGTTAGAGCATTTGGCGGATGTTCCTAGTCATATGCAAGCTTTCTCCCTCTTTCAAAACAAAAACAAAAACTGGATATTGACATTCTCTAGCATCCAAAAGCCCAGCTTTCTTCTTAAGCAAAACTGGACCCACTTCATTTCACAAATCTGAGACAAAATTCAAAAGGAAAGGAGGTTAAAATATTGGTCTGCTAGGGTTATGGCTATGATGAACTCATATAAAAGATAAAAGACCATAATATGGAGATATATCTGATGTTTTTATGCAAGACTGCCATGTTTCCATTAAACAGCGAAAGGACAGCTACTGTTTAACTGAAGAAACTGATGGAAAATCCTCATTACTATATAAACAGTGGTTTAGGCATAAAAAGTGTTTAGTTTATGCATCTGTGCATTTAGCTGAACACTAAGCTTTTTCTAAACACAATTTGGCGCCTTCCTACTCCCATATATTTTCACTTTCTTTTTGAAGGCAGGAAATCTGTGTCTTCTCATGCCTCAAAATGTAAAACAAAACAAAATTAATGATTTTTATATCACGTGTTTTACCTAACCCACCAGAGAATCCCAGTACATTGCTCCTAGAGTTGTAGTTTCCCTTTAAAGTCTGTCTTTTGTTTTGTTTTGTTTTGTTTCTTTTTTACCTTATTTCCAAGGGAGACCTTGATCTACCATCACCATAAAAGACCTCATTGATTACATCATCTACTTATTCTATTTGGGGATTTAGACTGCTTGCTTATTTGGTGTTCTGTCATTCAGCTGCTTATCCAGACCTAAAGCTGAATAAAAAAATATTTCATAGTCATGCAATTACAAAAAATGTTCTCATTTTACTTCCTGTAGCTTTTAAGTCACATCAATAAAAATATATACATAAATGGCTTTTTTCAATAATGGCTTCCACTCCTGGTTCCACAAATTTCACCTCTTTCAAGCTGATCTAGGCCCTATTAAAATCTCAATATCAACTCCTTTCACTCTTCACTCACTTTCATGATGTCAGCCCTTCAAACCCTTGACATAGTAAAAGTTGTCTTGAAGTAACTGCCATGGAAGTTAATCTTCAGTTTGGTAGACAAAATGAGAAGATGTTGGTAAGACAGGGCTGAGAGCATCAAAAATCACCGGTCATTCCTTCTTGGATTGCATCAATGGTGACCTGATAAGAAGTTCAGGTTAACTATACTCCTTCAACATACTAATGAGCATTAATTCACCCATATATTAACACACAAGTTGGACAGGATCATCTGTGTGGATGGTGCCCTGTTTGTAAATAGGACCTGCCCCCAAAAGCTTCTGAACAGACCCATACTTGCTTTTGTGTATCTTAATATATAAAAAAAGCCTTTTAATCAGTTAAGAACTAATTCTGATTAGTTTTTATCTGATTTACTTTAAATTGCACTGAGAGATAACAGGAGCCTATTTCAGACAATTTACTACTTGAAATGATTCATCATTAATTCTCAGAGAAGGGGCACTATCAGGACACTAATGCATGATCCTACTAAGCCCTGAAGAGAAATAAAAAAATGTATTTTTATAATACTGTTTGGAAAAGACTACAATTCAATCAAAGACTGAGGAATACCTGCCTTGGCTAGGAAGGCTAGTTCCCTAGCTAGGAGGTCATTTGTTTGGTTCAAAAACTGTAGAGCCCAGAAGCTCTTTTTTTGAATGACATGTATGCACAAACAGAATGAGACAGAGAAACTTCCAAGCATACTATCCTTTAGTATTAGTGTAGCAGTGTTGCTGAAAGGAATACTCGTTATACCGGACACTGCATACTAACAAATGAAAGTCCATGCTCCCAAGAGCTTACAATGCATTTATCATATGCTGCACCTCACTTCTTTGTGGTGGGAACAAACGAATGGAAACATTGATCACTGCACCTCAGCTATCATCATCCTGGGTATTATACCAGAGCAGGTTTTAAGGAAAGACTGAGGCAAAACATCACAGTTGTGACATCCTTCAACTTAGTCTCCCAACTGATTTAACTGAAAACAGTAGTTCCTATCTTGAACAAGACTTTGATCCTTATTTGAATAAGGTGTGACAATAACTGGCCAAATTTGTATAGTTACATATTGTTTTGCATATAAATAGTATCACATGAAATTCTCATTTTAAATAACACACCTGGGGGAAAAGAAGGGTAAGAAGTCAGATCATATATGATCTAGTCAAAGGTGTGCAGAGAGGGCATAGGACGATGCTCAGGTCACGTCTCGCTGAGGTACAACTTCAGAAGCAATGGCAACACAGTCTGTTTCTCTGAGTCAAAATGGTCTTAAGCGGTGCAATTCTGAAATTCCTTACAGTATGCTTATGACAAAAAGAAGTGTATCTCAAGGGTTGTGAGAAATTAAAGAATCATAGGAAAAGGTCAAAATATGCAGTGTCCTCAGACTTGTGTTCAGAAAAATGCTAAGGAAAAGAAACATATTGGGATCTAAACCAAGAATGAAATGACAAAAGCAACATGAAAACATATACATAGTTCTCAGCAAACCGTGGTAGAATTTTGTGAGAAGGTAAGCAAACTCTTCATGAGAGCTATGTCATCAGATATTCAGGTCTGCTGAACTACATAGTAACTCAGATGGTTTAAAATCTGAAAGCACCAGATAAATCAGCTTATCTTCTACAGGACAAATTGGTAATATGCAATGTGGGTATGATCTATTCCTTTTATAAATCAATAATTCAAACAGGTGAAGACATTGTTATACATAGAAATCTGACCTAAAACTCCAGAAATATATTTGGGAAGCAGGAATACAAGCCACAATCACCTAAAAATGGCTTCAGGGTGGAAGCAATTTCTGAAATTGTAGAAGCATCATTGCAAATGCAAGATAACCATTTATCAGTAAGACAGCTATGAAAATCGGACATTTATTTTTAGGCAACTCATATGTCAAGTTGCCCAGGGGTAAAATCACTTATCAGTATTTAGACTTTTATCTTCCTAAGCATATTTAGAAAACAGCCATTTTGAAATTTCCTTTGCACACAGGAGATGCTTAGGGGAACCAGAAGCGTTTTTAAAACTTGGTAAAAGAATACACATAGTGTATCAAAGTCATTAGCTCAAATCCAGTTCTGAAAACGTGTTTACAAATCACAGTCCCATGGAGCACTCATACAGGATATGAACTGTAAGTTGTTTCACAACTCTCAGCAATGTGCCTGTGCAAAGAAGTGGTAGAAAGTGCTCAGAAAAGTACACTGCCTTTTGCACCCATTTTTCTAAGGAAAATGACCTTCAACGACCTGCAATGCTGTTCCGGATTAGTCATTTCTCTACATCTTCTGTTGCCATTGATCGCCAAATTTATCTATCCCATTTTTAATGGGTTACTACACAGAGACATTTCTCTCAGATCCAGAACCATGTGAATCATTATGAATACAATGTCCTGGAATATCTATACCATCCTTTTTTCAAACCATTCAATATTTCTACAAAAGTACTTAGGAACCAGTAAGGCAATAAGGTTGAGAAGCCAAAAATTATGTCCAGCTCCTCATTTACTCTAAATCAATATTAAGAAAAATGTAGGAGATGGCAACGTTATATCCGGTACAAATCATCACTTGGACAAAGCATAGCTGACTAGACAGGGCAAAAGTACTTGTCTGAGATGCTTCCTTCTCTCTCAATGCCTTTCTCCTCACCCCCCCTCCTCCTGATGCTAACATGTGCTGGCAGATGCCCTTGTCACTGCCTAGCGTCTGCATATTTGCTTGGATTGATTCTCACTGTGCTTAACTCTCACTCCAGATGATGAAGATTATGCCCTGTCCTACCCGAAACAAAGCAGGCACCAACGAGCAGAATTTGCTAACTGATGTAATGCATATGCAGGTATTAAGTCATGCATCTGGAAAAAAAAGTTTGAGCTGATACATAAACACACAAGTAGTCTGCTTAACATGAAGATTCACATGACATACCACTTTCTTCTCCTGCTCTGGGCACTGGCTCCCCCTTCAAGCAGCGAGTCCACCTCAAGGTCTCTCTCTAGCTGCTTAAAGCTCCCCCCACACCCGCCTTGAAATAGCTTGAGCAACCTGGCAGCTTTTTCTCTCCATGACTTTTCTAAGACATCTGCGTTCCACTGAAACAATTCTAAAACTTAGGAGTGTGAGAGGCTCACAAATGCAGAGCCAGGCCTTTTTTTCCCACCAAGACTGAATTTCCATTCCCATAAGAAAAGCGTGGCTCCAGAGTTCATGGCTTACAGGAGCAGATACAAAGTTCTCTTAACTCTGGTTTAATAACTTATGCACATACACACAACACAAACAAAAGCTGTGTACCACACACAGGAAAAAGATAATTCTTTTCTGCCATATTAATATACAGAATTCATAAACATGACATCTTCGAGTTCTTCTAAAGTAGCTTAAAAACTGTTTATTAGTTCAATTCATCACACACTAAAAGTACTCAACCAGCATAAATAAAAACAGTGAACCAGCCTTGAAAAACTGGCTGTAGCTTTTTCTTTGAACAACTCCCAACATTTTTTTATGCTTACCTGGACCTTGCTCAGTCATTCCAAACCTAGGTTTATGTGACTAGGTTAATTCCTAGAAAAGAAGTATCTTTCTGACTGGATTTATACAGTCTGCATGATACTTTTTGGGGGGTCAATTTTTTGTTGGAAGACAAAGTAAACAGGAAACTCCCAAGCATTTAACTGTTACAAAACAAGCTGTCAAACCAAAGACAGAAGTTTCAAAGTTTTGAGTTCCAGGATTATTCAAAATGGCTTGAAGATCCCATTTTAGCACTACCTCATCCTACTATTTTTGATCTGGAAAAAATCTGTTTCTTCACTGCCTTCTTTACAACTTCAGAGATATTAAATGAATCAACAGGGAAAGTGATCCCTTATTTGCTCAGGAAAATGTAAAAACATTCTTTACAGTTGTCATATAACTAAAATTCCTTGAAGTTCATGTAATGTAGAGCTAAGTGTTTAGTAGCCCTCAAATTTTCCTTCTTCCTGTTACAAGGTGCTTTAGCAGTTACATAAATAAATCATCTAAGGACATAATCCAAGAACCCTTATGCAATTTTTATTCACACGTCCTTTAAGGTATACCTGTGCTTATTTAATCTTATGGGTTTTTCCCGTCTGTTTCTTTTATAGATCAGCTTGAAAATGGCAAAACCGGGACTCCCATCTATGCAGAAGTCTACATGCTACCTGACTGATACAAAGATGCAGATGTTTCTTCATGTGAACAACCATCAGCCTTTATTGTTATTGATGGGCCATAAGTCTCTGGGAAACAAACAAACAAACAAAACTGGAGGAGAAAAAAAAAAAGATAAGGCATGATCAGACTTTGTACCTTGTACTTCATATTTCCTACATTCCCACCAGCTAGATTTGGAATATAGCATTTTCAGGAAATTCAATTTTTGTAATCTCTCCTGTTCTTTCCAATTTTTCCGACCATTTCATTATTTATTCCCAATGACCACAGATTATGTCTGTCATACATCAGGACCTAAACAGTTGTGTAGTTTCCACAAATCCGCCTTTTCAGGACTTGAAGCTACCAAAATCACATTTGAAAAATCATCTCTAAGCACTTTTTCAGAGCGTATATGGATTCATTTCAGGATATTTTGGCAAATGCACTTTGGAAACTAATCCCAGTTTTATAAACAAGTAGTGAATTTTGTAGGAGTTGAACTGTCATATGTATGGCAGACAGATACATGCCTTTCGTTTCCTTGCTTTTGTTCTGTTATTGACAGAAACGCCACTTACGTGGGATTAAACGTGAGCCAGGAAATATATATTGTCAACTGAAGCCCCAAGTTATTTCCAGAAGTTTTCCAAATTAGATCTGACATCTGGCAACACAGCAAGTGCCATGCTCCTTTTGGTTTAGTTTTATACCATTTTACTGTGGGTCTGTTTTTACATCTTCCTGTCACTACTGCAATCAATTGTAAGCCCAGAGAATAAGAAAGAAAGGAGGAAGAGCAGCCCCATCCCACCCTCACGTGAGGTCCTGTGATGGGGTAAGCTCCTGGCTCAGGACAGGGTCTGGTGAAGCAGAACCCCCTGGATGCGTGCAGGCTGTCTTTCACTCCAGTTCCCTTCAACCCTCCAGCATCTTTCCTCCAAGAAAGGCAGGAACACTTCAGCACTGTGCTGGGAGCATGCAAACACCCAGTCCATGGCAGGAGAGGAACAGACACAGGAACGTCCCCTTAAGTCACTACTGGTAAAAACACGTAAATGTCTTTAAAAGTCTATATTAACTTATAAAACACAGTATATACACAAAGCATCAGAGGAAAATCTGAATACATGGGTTAGAATAAGCATTTGGAGAGGATTTAACTGAAGCCTGTGTTTATGCTTGCACTAATTACAAGAATAGTTTCTACCTTATCATGAGTTCAAAATGTGAAGTATTAAATTATCTAGCAATAAAAAGGAGAGTGGAATGTCAGCACAAGTCTGAAAATAAGTCACTTAAAAGGATTGGATAAGAGCAAATTAAATATTTTATTTATAGAACTCAAGGCAAAAAAAAAATAAATACTGGCTGTGGATCCAAATCCAAGATAGAACTTTTACTGAAACTGTAATAACACTGTTTTCCAACAAAGAAAAAATGTCATTGGAAATACTGATGTTAAAACTCTTAGCAAGCATCAAATGATTTAGAAACAAGCATAAAAAATGGCATGGATAAAGAAATATGAAAGGTTTTTCAACACTATTTATAAGCTATGTTGTAAAGCTGTCCCATTTAAAAATTCTCATTAGGTTTTGCTGGGCCAGGGATCCAACCCTAGTAAAGATTCATTAGAGTTTCCTAAAAAAAGTCATCTTTCTTCTATTATTGATTGTTCCTGTCGTGTTCAGCTTCCATTAGCAGTTTCTTGTAGTTTTCATATTCACAGACATTTGTACATGTCAAAAGTCAATTTTTATTAGGAAGAAAGCTTAAAGCTACTTTGCTGAAAATAACTGCAAATATTTAACAGGAACATTTTCCTTCACTTTTATGAAGAAGTAAACTATACTAGTTCACCTAAAAATGAGTTACAGAACCTAAAACCAAGATTTTTTTTTCCTTCACAACAACTATGCTCACCTGTCAGAAGCTTAACGTCCACAACCTTTTTCAGCAGTGGAAGTAGTTCAGCAGAGAACAACTCGGATGAATTACGGACTTTACTAGCTTTTCAAGACCAATTTTTCACATGGAAATGAGGTAAAAGATAAGACAAGACGTAAGCCACAGATTGTTGGGAATTGGAGACTGCAGTGAAACAAACCCCAGCTCAAGAGTAAAGAAAAAGCAGATGCAAACTTACACGTGAAAACACTCGGTGCTAAAGGTGGTCCAAGCACAGAGAGGTACCCTGTGGAATGAAACACCACCTGCAGCAAGCAGAGGACCATTTCATTCAAAAAGGGAGCCAGAGAAGTGTGTAGGTCAGAAATACAGTGCCAGGCAAACAGCAGCTGACTCAATGGACATCACGGACCTAGAAGAGCTTCCTGGACTTTTTCAAATTTCCTCTGTCCCTGTGCAACTGGCTTTCTTTAAGCAGTTTCTAAGGGCCTGCAATTCATTTCTTGGCTAGGCAAGCTGAAGTCTACTGTACTTTCTAGCAGGTGTGAGAACACTGAGGCTCCTTCAGTTGCAGCTCATTTCCACTTACTAACTACTTTATCTCCGTGGATGAAGCAAAAGTGACTTTTGTGTTTCCTGGCAGTCTGCTGCTTCAAAGAACCTAATAGTGATTTGTTTATTTCAGAGGAAATGGAGACCAGTCAGTGATGACAGATTTATTGGTTAAATGGACATCACAAAAAAATTTTCATGCAGTACAGGCTGGCTCTAACCACACTATGAGAACTCATAGTAAGGGGTGATGTGCATTCCAGAAATCCAGTCCTATTTAATCCACTCCACTCTAATCTGTACATTTATATAGCACCCTTCACACAATTTCCGAGAGCTCTGTACTGAAATGTAATAACCACTGTACTGAAAAAGATCCAGGTATATTGATGGCCTACATTTCGACTTGTAAATATACCAAAAGGAGCCAGACTGTTGAATATCTCCTGGCAATGAGTCAGTCAGTGACAGGCAAGAAAAAAATGGGAGTTTGATCTCTTCCAATTAAATCTCAGGACAGAAGAGAAGTTATTAGTTCTGAGAGACAGTTCACGATATGGCAACTCACAACAGCTCCTAGTGCAGGAGAATTTTACATCAGAGCAATAAAGCACGAAAATTGATATGAGACTTTAATGGGACCCGATATAAATTGTACAATATGGCTCATCGAACTCAGTCCAACATGAGGAAAAGGCACAGGGTTTTCAGCTGCTGGTAGGTTTGCAACGCATGAAGGCTTATTCGGAGAACCACATAGTCCCGATGTGAAAAATAAATAAAGACATTCTAGAGCAAGATACTACCAAATATACATTGCTATAGTCTTCAAATGCTAACTGGATGTGATGCTGCTTGCCTCTGTCAAAGAAGGTGAAATAAATTTATGGATAACATATAGGAACTTATGTTGAAAATCCCAGATAACCTGACAACTGCCCATTTTCTATAAGGGTGAGGAATATTGATCAAGGCAAGCACAGAGATCCCGCCAGTCAGCAGGGCATTCCATTTGCTCTGGATTCAATTTCACAAAAATGTCTGGCTGAGGTCGTGCATCAGCCAAACAAACACACCATTTGGAAAGAAGCTGGAATATTTGTTGAGGCAGAGAAATATATCTGTACATCACCTCTATACATATGGTTGGCTAAAGCACATCTGCCAATAATTGGCTCAAAAGATCATCAAAATGATAAAAATGCCTCTGTTTAAGGTGATATTTATTCTTTGGAGCCACATACCTGCTCAAAAATACCTTGATCAGTAATTCAACTGGTATTTAGTAACTGGAGTTATCATTGCCTTTTGACTCCTCCTACTCCCAGTCTAGCTTGACATCCTGAATGGTTTAGCTCTGTTTATACATAAGGAACTGTAAGCTAGTTTTTCCCATTTTACAGACTGAAAATCTGAACTATGGAATAAGTAGAGCACTGTGTAAAGATTATTGAAATTACTCTGAAGGAAATGAAACTAGCAGGTCTGCACAGGCACTCCTGTAGGGAGTATAGTCAGGGTGATCTGCCCAAAATAACGTACTTGCTTCTCAGTAGGGGCAGTTTTCCTGGCAAGATCGTGATGCTGAACCATATGTACTAACTTGCAGCTCTGGAGACTGCTTAGGTGCTTCTGAGCAATGTTCTAGTAGACAAATTCATACAAGAAGCCTATGGCAGGGTTGGAAACTCAACTTTTTTCTCCTTGCTTTCTTTCCAGTGTCATATTTCAAAACCACTCATCTTCTCTGATTTTGGGGTGCAAGGTAATAGGGTGGTTTAGTTATTAAAAACTAGTCTTCTAAGCCTACTAATAGTCCCCTGGTTTTAGTAATTATATCTAAATTTTAAAAACTCGCAACCCAAGAATGAAGTCCAAAGGAGCATTTGAATCAAATACAACAACATCTTATACAGCCCACAACACAATAAAAGTTGAAATGGTATTTTTCCTGTGTTTGTATTTGTGCGGGAGAGTATGCGTGCATGTATACAAAACTTATGTAAAATTAAGAGCCAATTCTTACTATCTTTAACTATAAGAAGGTGTACTAGATGCCTTATTTGATCTTGATTTAACTCAATCTTGCTATTACGTATACTATGATAATCTGTATATTATGAACCTTAAAGTATAAGCACAATGATTTGCAAGAATCCTACACACTAGCCTGACTCATAAAATTTTCAAGGACTGGTGACTTACTTTACAGAAGAAAGGGCACAGCTCTGGTTTCTTTAAAATTGTTATATTTTACAGGATTGGCAGCCTAAAGCAAACAAAAGCATACGACTATACTGCATTTCCCAGAGAGTCCACACACTGGTTGAAGTCCTTGAAAATGTATTGCCAAAGCACTAGATGCAGAGAAGTATGTCCCCAGTATGAAAGCAATGTGACGGACACATAGTTTTAAAACTCAGGGCACGCTGAAGGGGTTGCAGCCCTGCAATATTAACAATAGATCTCTTAACTATAAGCAAATGCTTGAAGGATATAGATGAGGGACAATTCTGGAATAAAATGTTTACAGTTAAAGTTCTACAGCCAGGAAGAGATAGGCTAAAGCCTAAAAGCTGCCTCAACACAAAAGGATCAGCTTTCAAGAGAGCTGCACACCCGACTGTTACCATTTAGGCACCTAAATGAAGAACAATGAGGGCTGCTGGGTTCTGAGCTCTTTCAAGCATCTGGTCCAAATTCTTTCCTTCCATATGAATCAAAACAAATGTTTAGGCTACCAACTTTCCATTGCCCTTTCAGTTTAATGCCAGCTTTTCTAGCTTTTAAATTCCTTAGTATAATAAGATGAATAAAACACTAACTTAGCAAAATGCCCAGTTAGGGACTATTTGCAATATTTTCTTTTTTATTAGTAGCAGGCATAAAGTTTGTATAAAGTCATTGTAAAAATATATCTTTCAAAACAATATCATTTGGAACAAGATTTCTTGGTTTAATACATTTTAAAAGAATAGGAATCCATCTTACTTGGCTATCAAAAAGCGGTCTGGGACTCAGATTAACTCACAGATTTGAAGACAGAACAGACTGAAAATCAGCATAAAACACAACACAGTGGCAGAAACAGGCAGATAATTACCAAGTAAATTATATACGAAAACAAAAAGGAGATCACATCATGATCTGGAAGTAGAACGTAAGTCTATGTGTGCTGTGCCATACTATGCTAAGGGAAGTTTTAAGGCTGGGACAATTACGTCCGTCCTACGGTGGTGTGGAGCCTGATACAGGAGCTGCAATTCTCTGCAAGAGCCCAGGACACATCATTATGCCTGGCACTGATATGTCCTAAGATGGTTGAAAGCTTTGCTAAGTAGTCATAAGACTTTGTATTTAAATGTTAAGAGGGCAACTATTGAGACAGGCAAATGTAAGTACATGGTAGTGCCCTACCTCTGCAACTAAAACAGATGATGTAGGAAATGCACAGCATTACCTGATACTAACCCTGGGAGAGCAAAGGTCTGTTCCCAGTCCTCTTCCCACTATGGGAAAACCTGTTCTGCAGAAATGTGCAAATTCTACCATTTTAAAAACGTCTCCTCTTAATAGCACAGAAATTTTGCAGGTTTATCACAGTGAATACTGAAACATTCAACACTTTCAAGCAGATTCCTGAATAAGTAGACTCCACTGGACAAAAGTAAAGAACAACTGGATATCTCATTTTAGTTTTACAACACACACAGCAGCAAAGGAAACAGCGACTACTGAAAACACAAAACCACGGATGGAAATCTGAGTTTTTTTCTGACTTGGATGAAAGAAAGCTGCTTCAAGAAGCATGTAAACAGAGTTGGCAGGAAACATCTTTACTAATTTACATGAGCTAATTTAATAAAATATGGGAGATGGAAAGAAAACTACAGTCCGTTTTCAGCTTTTCCTATACCTAGTGAGCATTCTTCTCATCAGTTTTTCTTTTCCAAACTATATTCAGGTTCAATGTTTCTACTGCTTTGTGATTCTTACATAAATTATTTTCTGTAAGTGATATTATGTTAAACAGACATTATGCCAAAGTTACCTCTGGCCTTCAGTTGTAGAAAGAGTTTTCATTAAGAAAATAAAAATAAAAAAATTTGGAATGAATGACTTGAAGATGAGAACAAAGACTCCTCCCCAAACTGACTAATCCTGTGTATAAGGATGCGTGAGAATTGCCTTCTAAAGCTGGATGATGAAGAGAAAGGATAAATTACTTAGGACTGTAGTAGAGCATGAGACAAGGTTCAGAAAAAGAAAGTTCAGACAACTTTAAGATGAGTATCAGGCCAAAATTCCTGCAAGTGAGATTTATTACACCATGGAGTCTGTTTCCTGAGACTGCTAATGAAGGCAAGCTATTTTTTAAAGTCCAAATGCGCATTTAATAAATGAGTACCACACTCACAAACCATATACATAACCCATTTTGTCATACTGAATTGAAAGAAATCAGCCCACACTCAAGCCTTTTAGTCATCACTACTTCACTCCATCTGTCACTTGTCTAATAAAAGAACGTTAATATGGATTGCTGTTTGGAGGGGGGTACCTTTTTCCCTGTAAATAGGATTCCTCTAGGTAAATTACGTGTGACTTTTTAGCAAGGCTTCCTTTCCTTCTTTTTTTTTTTCCCCTTTTTACCTGTACTGTGTTTCATGTCCTTCCAATCATTCCTAGGTCTGCATAGCTAGACAGCAATGTAATTTCATCCACATTCGTTACACTGGAAATAATGGCATCCCTAATGGACACTGCAGAGTCTGTAGTTCCTCTCCTTTCTGGAGCCAGAGAAAGCTTAGCATAGCATAGAGTCGCATGGAGAGGAGAGGAGAGGAGAGGAGAGGAGAGGAGAGGAGAGGAGAGGAGAGGAGAGGAGAAAGGGGAAGAGAGGGAGAGAAGGGTTGTTTTCTCCTCTTTGTGAAGTTTGGAAGTGAGACGAGGAGGGTAGTGATGAAAGTCAGTATGATTATGACAGAAAAAGCTTTCAGCTATGACAGTTTTGCAGCATTTCCTGAAAGGGGGCAGCCTCTTGATCCTTTTCAATATCCTTATTAGTCTGCAGCTCAAGAAGCGTGTGTGAGGACATGGTTTAACTCCCATTGAAGTCAATGGTTCTTAAGCATATGCTCAAATTTTTTCACAAATCAGGACTTTAATCTGTTCCTTATGTACATTTAGGATTACAGAGAAGTCTTCTGTTTTTGAAGTTGCTGGAAACATCAGCTTGCTGATGGGAGGTGGGGGAAGGGAGCAGGACTCCATCACTTTCAGAAGTCTGCAACTTTCCTGTTTAATTTTTTTCTAATTTTGACCAGAATAGTATCTGTTTACCAATTTTTTAAAATCTCAAATACTGTCTATTAGAGTCTAATGTGTGCTGCAGAAATGTGAGTTACTGACACAACACATGTCTAGGTTTTCATTAGTTACAAAGTCACAAATACTAAGGTTAGCGTCTCATTCCTCCCTCCTTCCTCTATAAAGTTGATAGAACTCTTACCAAAACCCAAAGAGATTTATTCCTAGCAAGGGGAAAGAAAAGTTGAGACAAAAGCTGTAAAACTGTCTCCGTCCTACACTGCAAATGCACCTCAATTCTGGCATCTAGTGCTTTTGGCTATTTCAGTCCTGGAAGAGAACCCTCTCCACTGAGCCTGAAGGTTGTGCCAAACTGTATGGTGATTTTTGTGATATGGAAAAAAGCCCACTGGAGACTAGCCGGAAAGCAGCCAATCTTGTGATCTGATCCTCATGTGAATTTATGTCTCCAGAGTTCAGATTTAATATCTTCTGTAATTTTACCATGCACTCCATTCGCTGATATTACACTGAAAACCTCTAGATATTGAAAATAACTGCAAAATCGCCAAGACCAAACATTCAAAAGGTATCAGGAAGACTCCTGACTCCTGTACTCTCTCCCTGCCTGCAGCTCCCCAATCCTCCCCAAACTTTTCAGAACACATTTAGGAATAAAATAGCATAGTATAACCAAATGCTGGTCCAGTCAAATCAAGTGTCCTGTTATTTTAGATTTGATATACACATGCACGCACACACTCATACAGACAACAAATGTGTTGTTCAAGTAGGTATGTAACAAATGTATGTTTATGTCTATTATCAATGAAATGGAATCACAAAAAAAGTATTTTACAGTTTTCAAAATTCTTCCTACAGAAAACTAGAGTGAAAGGACAAATTGCCAATGCTATTTAAAGAGCTTACAGGCCCCTTCAAAATGAGACTTTCCTTTCTTTGTAGCACATTCCTTCTGGCACAAGTAATTATTACCTAAAATCTTGGAATTAAAAGGGTGCATTTTAAGAAAGTTAGATTCTTTTTTTTTTTTTCCACCTATCTGGCTTAGTTTCACATACTCCCTTTTTACACAAGGCTCTGCTCAACACTGGGTACATCACCGGTATCAAATATTAACCATCAGTATTGTCATGTCTAGGTCATGCTTGATTTCTTCTCTAGCTCTTTACAGAATCTGCTCTGTGGTGCACACCCTTATGAAGTTCAACCCTCAGGAAGGGAAGAGAGAGCCCATGAAACACGATTTTTTTTCCTCTCTTTTTTTCCCTGTTTATTCTCAGCCTTGCACACTTTTCTTACACACCGTAAATGCATAGCAGAGCCATGACTGATCTACAGTTACATAAAGTAAGCTCACAGTAAAACAATTGATGGTTTGGGGCCGATGGGATAATGACAGAATATTGCTTCTGGATGTTTCTTGCATGTACGCGAGCCGTAGGGAAGACAGAGAAGAGTGTGAATGGAAAAAGGAAGAACACACTTAAGACAGCACAGAGAAAACATTGAGGTAGATAAAAACAGGATCCAAAATATTGGCTGAGCAGCAGTTGGGCAACGCCTTGCATGGAAATAAATTTTAACTCCGAAATGATAAGCTGGAACCAGAAGAAGGATTCTGTGAAGGAAATTTCAAAAGGGTATCACTGAAAGGTAGGATCATTTCATCAGCTTTGGTTTTGGCAGGGTTAAAATAAGAACCAAGAGAGGGCCAGGGCAGGAAAACGGGATTCAATTTCTGCTAAGTGGTGTAAAAGTAATTTGCAAAACAGTCTGAAAATGTGTTGGAGAAAGAGAAGATTGATAAAAGCAACTTGCAGACTCTCATGGCAAAAAACAATCTAAACCACAGTTCTCACCCTGTACAGAACACGCAGCAGCCCATGACCTCGTACCGGGGAAACCAAGGACAAAGTTGTTTTCCCCCTGTGAAAAAATACTTTGTGCTTACCCCCGGGTCTCTTTTGTGAGCATTTTTTTCCTATGTCTGTGCATTCTGGCCCTGGAAAGAAAGGAAATACTGCCTGCTTTTATAAAGAAACCAACCTTAACTGCATAAAGCTAGCTCTTAGGCTTTACGGAGAGCAGAGATGTATGAGACGTTAAATGACACGGCAGGGAAGGTTCAAAGGCTGATTAGTGAGACCTTTCTGTGCTTGTTGTGTACTGTGCCACACATGTTCCCTGGACTTGCTCCAGTGTGGCCGTTCCCGAACTTGCAGAAATACTCTTCCAGAGGTATTTAGGGAATGCGTACCCCCCTCAGATAACTTCTGAACTAGTAAGGCTCCATGTAGGTTCGGATGAACAGCTCCAATAAGAGCAGTATTTCTTGCATTTCTAGCTCAGCGTGGATTTCACCTCCGCCTTCTGTAGTAAGAGTCTGCCAATACATTAACAAGGTCCTTTTAATTAATAGGCCACCAGCAACACGCAGCCAGACTCCACTATATGGGTAGCATCAAGTTTTCCACTTATCTACATAATCAAGTCAACCATATGTTTCAAGGTTAACATGGATGCAGCTTTTAGTTTGTGTGTGTGTGTGAATTAAGACTAGCAATTAGTTGTGGAAACATGCTTGAAAAACACAAAGCAAGCCAGAGCCTCCATAAATAATATTTTTATGGTATCTACCCATATGTTGTGGAACTACAAACATTTCTTAGCCACACACCATTGAGCTGAAGGAATCAATGACAGAGCAGCAACCGGTATGCCTGTGCTGAACTTTTTCAATGTTATACTGTTAATTCCAAGAGAATTATCCACAGTAACCTAAGCTTCGACAGGATTAGAGCATCACTACACAGACTGGCAAAGCACTGAGTGGCTTTTACAGAAGGGAAGGAAATGGCTTTCCCGAAAACTTTGGAGGATTGGGTCATTCTGTAAGTTATATTTTACCAAATATGCTTCAAAACGGCTGGATGCATTTAGCCACTGTACTTGAAACACACATCTCTATCCAAAAAAAAGTGTTTGTTTTGGTGTCATGTCTGGCAAAGCTCTCGTGATATGTTTGCAAATACAAAACCATAAAATCTCTGATATTTCTCATGCCAGCAGACTGCAAACCCGATTGGCGCCTTCTCTGCATGTCTAAATTTGAGTTTGGAACAAGTGAAATACAGATAGCTTTATGGGGTTTGAATACTGTTAGATTTCTGTACATACCCTCATATTAAAGCAATAAAGATGTTTGCCTCATAAAGTTGTAGCAATGTATCGAAGTGTGAAAAGCAAAGGGGTCAGAATGAGTGGGGATAAAAAAATTAAAATGCAAAGCTAAACCAAAGCTATAGGGAAGTTTGGCAGCATATTTCTTCATAATGTAAACCAATCCAAAATATTTGCACCCTTGTCTCCAGCTTTTTCTTCTCTTCTTATTCACATCTTTTTTTAAAAAATTGTAATTTAAGTTGTTCTATTTACTACTTTTAATAATAATATATTATTTCATAAAAACAAAGAATACAGACCAAATAGTCGCTCTTTTTATTGGTCCAGTAATATAATTATTATAAAATCACGTAAATTAAAGTGGTAATAACACAAGAAAAGGTAATGCTGCAGATTCAAGTCGCCTTATGAACAGCTGCTAATGAAGCCTCCTAGTTTCTTCTGACTCTCCTCCACTGATCCATAACTGTTTCATCTTGCATTGCCAAACAGCCTAACACCGCCTCATTTAGCGGATCACTGCCGTTCTTAAGTGATTGTAGGTTAACATCTAATGTAAATCTGACAAAGGTAAAGGGTGGTAATTTTTTGTTTTTCAATAAAGGAAGTGCTCATTCTGCAAGGAGAAATGGAAATTGAAAGGATATACAGGCATACGCTCACTCAGAAACGGACTCATATAAAAAAAGGGGGGGGCGGGGGAGAGAGGGAGCTGGGAGCGAGACCATTAGTGTGTATTGTTCTAACGTCCCCAGGAACGCAAAGACTTAGCACACAGCTGTGGCTTGAGGTCATTGTGGTACTCCCAAAACAAGAATATAGAAAGAAAATAAGAAAAGAAAAAAAAAAAAAAAAGGAAAAAA
>NW_009258218.1:1369061-1373101 GCF_000687185.1 Egretta garzetta
AAAAAAAAAAAAAAAAAAAAAAAAAAAAAAAAAGGAAAAAAAAGAGCTTAATACTACTGTGTCACTTTTGAGGCAATCAAGTCAGTAATTCCAAAGTGCAAAGGACAGGCCATGTTCCCGGTTCTCCCTAAGCCCTATGTAGGGCGAGTATGCCGTGCGGACTCTTACTAGGTTTTAAAGTCTAGTTCAAAAAATATCAATTTGAAAAGAGTGAACACGCCTTAGCCCACACTAGACTGCTGGTTTTGTCTGGCAGAAAATACTGTCTGGCGTTCTAAGCACAAAGCTTTACAAGGCATCTTCGAGCGGTCAACGTTGCCACAGCCGCACAGGCTTCCATTCACACCATTTTTACCAGCTCAGTGTAACAAAGCCTCACAAAATACGCCATTGGAAGGTTTATCAACATATCTGACTTCAGTTCTTTTTCCTTCACTAAGCCAACTGATATTTTCATTAATTTAGGCAATATTTATTCACTGTTCCTACTGTTCTTTTTACAGTAATAAGCACATTTTAGCAAGTAGGTTTTGCATGTCCGCATACCCCACAAGGATGGAGCCTACAGCACTCTGGTATTCTGCACCAGCTGGAAGAAAATGCAAGGCTTTAAAAGCTACCGAGACCCATGTGCATGAGGAGCCTCACTCGCCCTGTAAAAACACCCCATTCCAAGGAAGCCCCCGTGCACGCTCAGGGTACATCATTGCATTCTTCTGGAATATGCCATTTTTTGCTTGGCAGGTAGAAAACCCCACTCAGCTCTCTTCAGAGCTATACTGTCAGTCCACATATGTCCAACAGATTCTTTAGTATCTATTTTTAGAAGGACCAAAGTGGGAAACAGTTTTTTCCGCTTGGTAAATTTAAGTGACTAATGCCTCCAATTCACCAAAATGTGTAAACATACGCTTAACTTCAGGTGTGTTCGTGTGAAAGTAACACGACTACTTCTGCTGTGAAGTCCTGGCTCCGCTCAGTATTAGTTTCGACCTCAGCACACCCAAGGTTCTGTTCATCTCCCAGCATAGAAAATTAAATGCATACTGGCATCACTGTAGGATCACACTCTGAGAATTAAAACTCACAATGGTGGCAGAGGATACTGAAGTGCATCTAACGCAGTTTATGCAAGCATTTGTTCAGGCTCACTTGCTAAAAATAAAAAACAGCTATTAGAGATCTGAGAGAATGCAGAAGGAAGAAGGACTTTTAAAAGCCTGCAGTAATCTGTTTCAGTTTTAGTTTTTCATATCCTATTTGCTATAAAATAATGTTCAATCAACCATTTTTTCTCTAGTCCAAGAAGCAGCTTCATAAAAAAAAAAAGAAAGAAAGAAAGGAAAAAAAAGATTACTTGGCTTCCCGTTAGGGTTTCATAATCCACTGGATTTTATTGGTTTAGTAAAACTATGCTCTTCCATCATAAATGAAAGATTTGACTCATTCCTTGGAGACTTGTTTCTTCTGCTGTTTGGTCAATTATTTTGTTTCATTTGTTGAAAAGAAAGATAAAAGGAAACATAGGTTCGAGCACAAAATAACTTCTCTTTCAAATGACCATTAAGTTTTCATGTATGTTTTCTTCTGTTTATGTATTTTAAGGGCCCCTTTTCCTACTACTGCAAGGTTTATTCAGCACAGGTAACTTTCAATACGAAGTTCAGACTGCTTTTTTTCTTTGTACTGAGCAAAAAGCTCCAGTGATTTCAGACCCTGTAGTATTGAATGTTTACATTCATCGTTAAACAACAAAATATTCAGTAGCAAATTTCCAAATGTGATTTCTGATTTTTCTTTTGATGTATAATCACAGGCCTATTTAGTAATGTGCATGACTTTCAGTCAAGTAACCTATCCCCAAAACTATTTGTAAAGTTCACAATTCCATGTGGAAAATAAACGCACGTTCCGAATAGGAGGTACATTACTGTCTTCTATAGATTCAAGATGTCAAAATGAAGGACATCTTCCCTAATCTACAATGAATATTACATCTTTAATATCATTGGTGTTAATGAGTAGAATTTTGACAGCCTAAGTTTTCTATTTATAATGTTTAGCAGAAGACTTCAGAAGCAACTTTTCATGTATGACAGTAAGCTGTCTGCTACTACATCCCATTATATGAATGATTTTTTTCCCACTTTGCATCACTCAGTGAATGCTAGGATACAATGATGCAACGCTAAACTAGTGAAATTGCAGCGATAGATACATATATATAAAAAATAGCAGAGCCTGCATAGCATCAGCGTGATTGAAATTTTTCTCTATTAAAATATTATTTTATAATGGATATGGTTTAGGTAAACTTCTAAAAGGAAATAGATTTTGTAATATATATTAATACATAACAAGGACAACAAATGTGTTTCCACCACACATGAAATCTTAAGACCGATGGCAGCAGTGGTTTTTTTAAACAAGCATTCCTTTGCTGTGTGTGCCGCTGGAAGCATGCAAGACAGCATATCACAAAAAGCTTAAGCACTAGCACGGCTCACTGGTCTATCTTCTCCCAAGCTAAGCCACATTCACAGTAAGAACGCACGTCTTAAAATCTGGCCCTATCAAAAAACAGTGGGAGTTTTGTCCTCCCTATCTTCCACGTGAAACTTCCCTTAGCATGTATGTTTATAAATGGCTTATTTTAATAACTTTTTTTAGTGATTCAAATCCCCCAAACACATACAAGACTAGACTGTGTGCATCCAACTCAATTCCATCAGGCTGTTTCTGAATTCAAACCTCCATTAAGTACGATAGAAAAGCAGCTATCCGGCCATCAAAGACCCCCGACACTCACCCCAGAAGTCAAATGACTTCTTGCTGCGCACACCTGTGCGGCCACACAAGCTCACGCCGGCAAAGGTGATGCGATTGCCCCGGCGAGTAATGGCAAGGCAGCTTTTTCTGCGGGCTGGCTGCGCACTGTCTCGCTCCTGCCCTGCCACCAGCGCTACTTGAGGAATGGTGATGTGGATCTGTAAGCCTTTAAAGCCTACTATATAAAGCACACGCACACACACACGCACACAAAGCTTTTCATTAAATAAAAGCTTACAGGACTTTACAAATGGAAGGGAAGCACTGGTATTGCCATTGTATAGGTTGGGGAAGCAGACTTAAAAGGGCAGGGCACAGGCTGGAGACGGATCATAAGGCTGGGTTCAGTGCCCAGCTGTGCACTGATGTAATGAAGTAGCCTCAAGCGCTGTTTATCAAACTTCTCTAACACCACACTATTTTAGTTAGAAACCTTATTAGCGACATATGCAAGTATTTATATTTTAAAAATATGACTTGCCTTTCGCGTCCTTTCAAGTTGCATTCTTAAGTGTATTAGAACAAGGACACGGGATAACATAGCAAAAAGAAGGATTGAACCCAATGCCACCATAACTACATTTTACTGATGGATTTAAACATTGCTCGTTCTACCAGATGAAACCAGATTTACTCCGCTTCCTTTCCAGAGACCAGAAAAACTGCTTGGTAGAATACATTTTGCTACTGAAAGAAACGTGTTACAGCGACCGTTCATACCGCCGTGTAACGTTGCATTTGATGAAAGCAATAAACCGGTAAGCAATATCAGATTATTAGCAGACAGCAGCAAAGATAATGTTGTCACCTTCCCTTGAATTTCAAGACACAGAGCTCAATCCTGCTCTTGAGGAATTCAGTGATAGAGCATATAGAGTCATCACATCACTAAAGAACGAGTATTTCCAAATGGCAACCTATATGCAGATTAACAGGCTCAATTATAAAGCACTTATTAAATAATTAGCATGTCTGAAAAGGGCAAAAAGTCTGACAAAAAGAAATCTGGAATCTGATTATCTACTGTCCAAAATACTAGAGAAGTTATACTAGATATATTGGGACAAATTTTATCCTAGGATGTTAAAAGCAAAGAAATTAAAATTCAATTTATATATAAAATGCTGAATTGGCAGTGCTCAAACAATCAGGCAATCCTAATATTTTATCAATAAATATCTGCAAAAATTATAAAGCATTTTTCTTTCCCT
>NW_009258218.1:1373194-1378330 GCF_000687185.1 Egretta garzetta
TTTCCCTACCACGCAGCAGCAGCTTAACAATCCTGAAAGGTAACTACAACCATGATTTTCTGAAAAGTTTTAGTGAAATTTTCTCCAGATATTGCCAGAACGCTTGGATCTTTAATCCCCATGTGTCCACATCTCCTTCTGCATTTGGTCCTAGTACCACACTTCTTACTCATCCAGGCCCCTGAGTGACTTTGCTTTGAAGACTGGGATCCTTGATAGTGCTTAATACCAAATAATAAAAGAATAACATGCAATTACATTTCTGTGCCAAAGATTCAAAACAGAGTAACAGAATTAAGCTCCAACTACTTAAAAAACCTTCAGCACTTCAGTAGTTCCACTAGAGTCAAGAGACCTTCTCACAAACACATTTGTGCTCCAGTGAACATCTGGATTGGGACCCTAATGTTTCTAAAAGGGGAGTGGGGAGGTGGGGGAAGTGTAAATCCTACTGAATGATATATATAAACAGACAGAAATACATAATTAGAGGCCATACTTATTTCTGTCCACACAAAATTACTCTTTGGCTATGGGCAAAGAATTCTGAGAATGTATTGGTAAAATAGTGTTTAAAAATTTTACAGTCCTAGAAAAGTTCCTGATTATATTTCCTGAGAGCAAAAGTGAACATACTGCAAATTTTCACCTATTCAACAATCCAGCAAGTAGCCCACTAGGTAGCCCAATATTTGCAGAGCAGTCAGCCTTAAAGGTCTTCTCCTAAAACTACGATTATTATTCATTGGATTTTGAACTTGTGTCATCTATGAAATCTACAGAGGTGTTTTTTTGTTGGTGGTGGTTTGGGTTTTTTTTTTTTTTAATGGTAAGTGATGCTTTGATACTGGATACCAAACAAATTAACTCTTTCCAGAAAAACTATGCTTTATTATGTATTTTTTTCTTGCTTCCATTTACAACCACGCTGAAAAGCACAGACGTATAGATGAATCAGTTACACAGTTCTTTTTGACTACAAGTGTGCAGCTTGTTTTTCTTACTGATGTGTTTCAGAAACGAATCAGAAGTCCTCAAAACCCATGATTTCACAGTATTTACAACAATTTATCAAAATGACCTGCTTTTTAGAGACCATTTCAAACAAGCACATATGATTTATGATATTTAGATGTGTTTAAAATAAATCCCCTGCAGAATTAACTTTTTACCGCTTGCATCTTGAGAATAGGTAGGTTTTAAAAGACGTTAAAACACTGGAAAAAAAGAGTATTTTTTTTCTTTTCATGTGATTTGCCAATGAACAAAAACCAGCAGAACAGCTATTGAAACACTGGATTCCTGAAATGGTTTTGTAGGTTTAACAGCAGTGTTTCTATATGATACTATTGTAAATACAGTCAAATATATGAACAGTTGTTATTACCTGCTAGCCTTTCCTTGGAAATCTGTGCCATATAAAAACATTTTTCCACACCAAACTTTAAAAAAAAAAAAAAAAAGACTTCTTATGCCTAGGGGCATGTGTTTAATTATATTAGACTTTAACCGGAATCATATTTACTTATAATATTTATTTATCTATTTATTTATCTATCGCAATTAAATGTTTGAATAGTTGTAGTGCTTAGAATTCCTCCTTCAACAGTACTCAGCCTCCCCTGATCTTTTCACCATAGTACAGATATTTTTTTTCGCCATAGTATTTCAGGCTTCCTCAAGGCTAGCAGATTCACTTTCTTTTTTGTATTTCTCAGTAAGACTCGATTACACTTGCTATATAGGCATTAATACGCTTTTCTCCTAACTGAAGTTTTAAGAAACCTTGGACCTAAGCAAGCCAGCTTAGACAATTGCAGCAGTAATTCTGCATTTGATGTGTTCCGCATCATCTGAGAGTCAAAACCTACTCTATAAAAACCAGAAATAAAATGGCCTCAAAAGTCACAGGCAAGTAATGAGAGGGGGAGGCATTAGAAAAATCCAAAATATTCCATATAGAACAACTCGTACCACAAAGCAACAAAGCGCTCCAAGAATATGTTTTTGATACACTCAGCATGGTTTTCATCCGCACCTCATTAGCACACAGATAATTCTGACCATTAGTGCACTTTAAAATAAGCGAATTTATTTGCAACCTATCCTCAAATTTAGTATCATCTTTTTACTCCTACATCCTTGACACACACCGGGCTGAGTTACAAAGGCAAGGATGCAGATGCCATTATTCACTGCAAAACCTTAACATCTAAAGATTTGTGCGCACCACTCCCCAACTGGCAGGCTAGTTTACTGACCCACTTCTGGGCCTACGCAGGTTGAAAGGAATGTTCTGAAGATAATGGGAGAGAAACTACAAAACCTGGAGACACTGACAGCTGTAGCATGCTGGGGTCGATGAATTAAGCAAGCAGTATTTCCCAGGCCTTTGCAACATGAACAGTTGACAATTTCACCCTGTCCCGTAGCAGCCTATTCAATATCTTCAAAGGGAAGTTCCCAAACTGCTTAAAACCTGGGTTAGGGCAAAAGAAAACTGTAGATCAGGCAGTTTATAAAACTACCACAAAAGCACATTTCACCTTGCTTACTCGATCCCAACCAAAAGCATAACAGAGCATAAACGCAAAATATTTCGATCCTCCCATTCCCCTGCAGTATTTGAATTCCAGGGGAAAAGAGCAAGCACAGGGGCAAACACACGGTCCATCATCCAAAATTTTTTCTCGCCCTCTGCATTTTTGTTTATAATTTTAAAAAAATTACACTCCCGCCATCATTACAAGTAAAATGGGGTATCCCTGCTGGTAAATTTTCGGAGTATCTATGTGGCTGAGCAACGGTTACTTATTTGGGAGATGAAGGATAGGAGGAATGTTCACGTTTTACTTTCTTTCAACTATCTACAAACTCAGCTGTATGAATCAACGCTCCTGATCTTAAACATTCAGAAATGAAAGCAGAGTAGTGAAAGAAAGGGGTAGCCTAAGGTTAATTCAGCTCTGAAATGTGGAACAGATTCAGCAAACACTGAACATTCTGTGGCTTTAAGTGATACGCTTAAGAAGAGGAAACATATCTGTAAATAAGCAAGAGCATTAATAATTGTCTCAGAATGCTGGCACTGAAACTTCAACAGTCTCTCTTCACTTCCGAGTTATTTACTATTAGGATTTTACACAAACGCCTATTGAAGTAGTTCCGAGTGTGATGAATATGTGTCCAAAAAGTGGGGAAGGCGTGGATGCAATTCTTTCAAGGATGGTGATTTGTTTAAAAAAACAAAACAAATTAATGAGAAATAAAGAGGATGATCTTTAATCAAATGAGGGGCAATTACGGATGACAAATATAGAAACGCAGCAACTCGAAAATAGTTCTTGCTGCCATACATTAGAAGGGCATTAAATATCTAGCACCAGAGCTCAGGATTAATAAAGGGGTGGGGTTAAACGTTCAGTCCAAAACTCAGGCTTTTCCTGAAGAAAAACCAAAGATCCAGCAGCTACCCAGTCTTTGTCAAAAGACGCCTATTTTCATTTTGAGAGATTCACAACTGTGTGAATGGCCATACTATATTTTTTTCTTAGGGGAAGGGAGGAGGAAACAGTTACCTGCCTTGATCTTCAGAAAGCTTTAGAAAGTGAGGTTCGGAGTGCAGCGCAAAATAAGCATAACCGCAGCTAAAGGCTGGAACCCGTGTCCACTCAAGCCAGTGGAGGACTCCGGTCACTTCAGGGTAAGGTTTGGGACATTCCCCACTGATGGGTTTTTTTTTGGTTTGCGTTGCAAAATGAAATAAACAGAAAGCGATGCGGATACTTCCCTGACAGTGAAGGGGACCGATTTCCTTTTTTCCTTCAGCTGTAAATAGACTGACACATACAATAAATCCTTACACCGACAGGCATCTAGTTATTTTCCCAGTAATAACGGGGACTCAGATTTTAGTATTGCTCATACACCTCACGAAATCAGAGAATTCCTTTTATCGCACAAAATGTAATGAAGATGCAACAGTAGATTTCACCACCAGTGTTTTAACTGAACACAGCTTTTAATCTGGGAAGAGTTTTCAGCCTATCTACCGGCTAGGTAAGATGAAATTCAGTTAAACCCACCCTGAATTACTGTAAATGTTTCATTAATGTCACGGACAATGAAGAAAACGATGGTATCCTTGAGGGTTCTTTTTTTTAAAATACTTTCTGTTGCTTACCACTTTACCAAGCTCACAACATTTCGAGTGAAAGAGGTCACGGTTTCAGTTGTGAACTCCATAAATATCGGGAAAAGCCTTTCACTTTCTCTTCCTCCATAACAAACAATTCGCTACGCCCGCTCTTGAGTTTTCAAACTGTTGAGCCCTCTCTTTTTCAAGTGCCTCCAGCCTGCCTGAGTATATTTTTGGTGACCCCCTGGTTTATGTGCGCCCTAAGGGAAGTGCCATCAGTCGCGTTGCCTTCGCCGAGTGGCTTTGGTCAGAGTGGGACTTTGACAGGCTTTGCCATTCTGAAAAGTGGAGATTATGTCAAGTTTTTCTGCATGCTCAGTGATGCCAGATCATCGCCTCAGAATGACTGCGGGTCTACATGTTTTTCTGCTCTTCTTTAAGTAAGAATTGCAGTGATTTTAAAAGTCAGACAGCTCCTTCCCTCCCTCTGCCCCTGCCACCAGCAAACTGAAGCGAAGCGGCTTTCTGAAACCCTCATTCACCCGCTTTGCTTTACAGACTCCAAATTTTGCCCCTTCCACGCCGAGGGCTGGGTGCGGGCGCACCCAGACCCTGCAGGGCAGCGAGGCATCAGCTCCCCTCCCGCATCCCCACTTCCCAGGCAGTTTCCAAGCGTTGTGCAATCGCCCCGGGCCCGCAGTCAGCTCCGCAGCGAAGGGGCGGAGGGGCAGGAGCGCGCTATATTCTGAATTTTGAAGCAGGGGTGCCGTATGGGGCCGGGGGGAGGGGGACGCGGGAGCAGATGCTAAAATCCTCACCGAAAGTACAAACGTTTCTCTCCTCGGCCGTAGGAAACTCTCCCCCCGCACCACCACCACCACCTTGATTTCACGCTCCATCACGTGCTGGATTTTTTCCTTTTTATCTCCCCCCCGCCCCACACCCCCCCTCCGCAGCCCTAATAAATCTGGCTTTAATGATGGAGCCCCCCAGACCGC
>NW_009258218.1:1378426-1379351 GCF_000687185.1 Egretta garzetta
CCGCCCGGGGGTCCCGCCCCGCAGGGGAAAGCGTGAGCCGTTACCTGAGCTGTCGCTTTTCCTTTTGCCGGACCTCTTCTCTGTTTCCACCGGGGACAGAGCCTGCCTGCCATAGTCCCCTGGCGCACACGCTGCCCCCGTGGGGGTGTTAGTGCCCAGGCTGGAAGAGTTTGAACACAGGACGGGGGGGCTGCTGCCCAGCTCCGGGGGTCCTCCTGAGTCGGGCTGGAGGCAGAGGCTGTGCCTGGCCGCGGCGGGAGGAGACGACATCTGAGGAATGTGCCAGTTCGTCTGCAAAGCCTGGTGCTGCTGTTGCTGGTGATGGTGGTGGTGCCCCCTATGATGCTGGCTGGCAAACATGCCCTCCTCATTGGGGTATCCCGCTATTATGCAAGAGGAAGAAGAAGAAGACAGATCGGGGTAGGACATGTGGTCAGATCTTCCATGCAGGGCAAGAGAAGACTGGGAGAAAGGGTGCAAGCTCTGCGCGGTGGCATGGGGGCTGCGCAGGCAGCCAAAGAGTGTGTGATCCATGGCATGCAAGTCTCAGGTTCCAGGCAGGAGAGTTTAGGAAAGATCCAACTTCACCACCCTTTGTCAACTTTCACTGTAAACAGATCGGGGTTGGGATTTTTTTTTTTCCAAAACGGCAACGACAGACTTTGCAGCAGGCAGCTGAGCTCAAATAATCCAGGTCTTTAGCCCTAGTGGCCAGTCTCCGCTGCATAAACACTCGGACCTAGATGAGCCTTTCTCAGAGCTGCTCAGATGTCAAGAAGTGGGAGAGGTTGAAGCCAATAGAAGGTGGTCCCAGAGAACTGCTCGGAGGGGGAAACAGCTCCGAGAGGTTATAAATACAGTAGTGTGTAATGTGAGCTGGGGGGTGGCTTAGCAACACGGCGCTGACCACATGCAAACTCCCTCC
>NW_009258218.1:1379934-1380981 GCF_000687185.1 Egretta garzetta
GCAGCGCGACCCCGGCCCCCGCAGGCACCTCCCGCTGTCCCCCAGCACCAGGCGGCCGGCGAAGCCACCGGCGCTCACCGGGCGACCCAATCTGGCCGGAGAAAGACAAGTTTCCCTCCTTGCCCCCTGCCCCTTCGAAACAAGCACTCGCCTAATTTTTATCCCCCGTGTCTTCGTCGTCTTCGTTGCCGTCTTCAGTGGCTCAAGGGGGACAGCCTAGAGCCTGGGCTTGGCTCTTTTTTTCCTTTTTTTTTTTTTTTTTTGTTTGTAACATGCGTGTAGCGGAGTTAACAGTAGCCACGAAGGCGGCTGGTAACTGGTTTAAATAAGGACAACGCATTTATTGATCACTGCCCAAACGAGGTGCCCGCTGCGCAAACGTTTTGTTCCTTAGCCCTTCCTCCTCCTCCCCCAAATCAAAATTTAAAAAAAAAAAAAAAGAAAAAGAAAAAGGGAAAACCATTGCACTCCTGCAATTTAAGTCTAAATTCTTGGGTCCACGTGCGAAAGAGAAAATGAATTTCAATTGCTATTGGAAAAAATCAGGAATTGTATGAGATTTGCAAGAGCTAGTTTCTTAAACGGAAATTGAGTCCTATTTTGTGGGAAATTAGTTTTGCAGACTTTCTAAAAAAAAAAAATCTAAAACTTTTGTTCAGCAGCTGCTCCACTTTTCCCTGCAGTTTCAGACTGAGCTGGAACCTGCAGCAGTCTTTCGACGGTAAGATTTTTTTCCCCCTTTTTCTGACATCTAATGCTTTTTAAAAATTGTCTTTAGATTGAAACTGTAACAATGCGGTCTTTAAAGAGAGAGCGGCGTCCAAAGCAGAAGTTGCCGCCTCTGCGCACTGTTCAAAACTCGGTATTTCTTCAGAATAAAGGAAATCTACAGTTACCACACCGATGAAATATTTTGTGCTTTTCATTGTGTTTATCGTTTCAATATGTGCTCTAATATTAAAAGAGAGGAGCACAAAGAAAACTCCATGGCTGCACCCCTCTTGGGTTCGCTGACTCGCCGGGCTGCCAGCGCAGGGCCGCGGGCGG
>NW_009258218.1:1381285-1382449 GCF_000687185.1 Egretta garzetta
ACCTGTTTAAAATTGCTTTTTTTTTTTTTTTTTTTTTTTTTTTTTTTTTTTTTTTTTTTTAATTCTAGGGGATGGCCGCACAGGATTTCGCGCACGGGATAAAAAAAAAAAAAGTGAAATAAGTGAAGCACGGTGAAGAAAGTGAGAGGGTGCGAGGGGGAGGGAGAAAGATTAGGTTTCCAAGAGAAATACGAGACGGAGCCAAATAGCGCTTTTTAGGGAGAGGTAGGAGAGGCTCCAAAAGGGAAAGAAGAAGAAAAAAAAAAAAAAAAGAAAAAAAAAAAAAGAACGCAATAGCAAAGTTATAATGGCACTGCGAAGTGTTTGCCACTAGCTTCGTAATCAAATCTGAATATTCGGGATTGTGCTTCCTTGGGCTCTGGAGTCCCCTAATAAGTACGCAAGTCCTACATCAAGCGTTCTTATTACTTCTTTAATAAGAGGTTTTAAGCACGCAAGAACTGGAAATACAAATCTCTATAGAGCTTTATGCTTTCATTTTAAACTCTATAAGCAGAATGCAAATATAGGCAACTAATGTGGAGGCAAATAAACGACTTCAGACGCTTACTGAAATGATGCACAAAGTTTCTGTGTGAAGTTATCACATAAGTATGGCTATGCGATACCATCCTTTGTGAAAATTTATGACTTTTCAGTCAAAGAAAGCTTCAGTGCAAAGCTCCTCAGCAAAATAATTGCTGAAGAAAGTGTAAATAGTTATTACCTCTCAATAGCAATGACTAGATTCTTGTTCGTACTCTATCTTTTCAGAACCTACATGTGGTACAAAAGCGTAACTTAAATCAATGCCAGCAACTTTGCCCAAAGCTTATAACATCAAGTGAAAAAAATAGAATGTTTTAAATATATGAAAACAGTAAACCGTTTCACTCGTAAAAACATCTGGAGCCAACACAGTTTGGAACATCATTTATATTTTCATGTATGGGCTAATATTTGCATTCGCTTTGTGTTTTTCGGTTTTGGTGGTGGTGGGGTTGTTTTTTTTTTTTTTAAGCTTACAATTTATGGGGAAAGAGATCATATAAAATTGACCTGAACGAACCAGTGTGCAATTCCTCCTCTTTAGGACTTGTGTACTCTTGCTCAGTTTTTAACGCTGGAAGCTGAAAGCACCATCTTGCTGAATATATATCGGAA
>NW_009258218.1:1382460-1394374 GCF_000687185.1 Egretta garzetta
GAACCGTTCTTTCTAGTGTGCTGTTCACATATTTGCAATATGTGTACCATGGTAAAATCAGACAGAGTCATACTTGGGGACCACCATTTGAGTGGTAGGAATTGTCATAATTTTGTTGAAGTCAGCAAAAAGATGGCGATTTACGCCATTTAAGAATATTCTCCTTACTGTCAAAGAGAAAGCTTACAAATATGAATTCAGTTTATTTTAGCCAAAGATTTTATTGTACTCAAGAGCCTACCAAAGCAAGAGGACGAGGTTTTATTGTACTGTAATTATGATCAGTTCGTATTTTTCCATGGCAATTTGGTGAAGGCAGGCATCATTATTTAACCTTCGAGTCATTCCAGATTCACAACAGATGTATGTTTATTTTCAGTCTTTTCTTTTTTCCCTACATTTTGCCTGTTTAACTCCCACAGAAGCAATATAATTCGTTTCTCTTGATACCTGTGCTGCAATGGAAACCCACAGATATAAGCAATAATAAAGCCTGGGGATTATGCATCATTTCAGAGATGCTCGAATGCCTTAACTGAAAATCCTTGCACAGCAAATGAATAATTCGTTGACTGACCTGTCAAAAATACTGAATCCCTGACTAGCTAAGAATGACGATAATCACATTTACCATTCATAAACCTACGCTATACCAGTATCTTCACTATACGTTGCCATAAAACCATTTTTTTGGTGAGAAATTACACTACCACAATGTGTACCACATAACTTTAACATTGCATTTCTGTGGTGTACTTCCATTTCACTCTTTTTAACATTTACATGTGCCATGGTTTAACACATATCAGACACAATTTTTGCTTTAAAGACTACAACATATCTATAAAAACTTTAAGCCTGAATCCACATTTTCAGCTACTTCTCCCATATACATATGGATTCTGTTCTAATTTTCATGATCTCCAAGTATTACAAATTTTAAAGCTATGCCAGCAATTTAGTATATTACATAAAAGTTGTGCTGAACTATGAGGGCCTCACTGAAAATGATTTACAAGTTTGCATTACATCATTAAGAGTTACTTGAATTGCCAGCCACTCTAACCAGTAAAATATCTTATGCTTCCTATTTAATTTAAAGAGACTGATGAAATATTAAAATGGTTAATGTACTTGAGGCTTCACACCTGAACTATGATGTTTAAAAAAAATGCCTTTAGAGTTTAAGCTAGGGGAAACTTGCATTCCACATGAGATACTCAAAAGCCCCAGAACAAGTTCTCTTCAAAACTTTGGTGTGTGTTTGTTTTAAATAGATCATTTATTTGCAAACTGAACCATCATCTTGCACAATGCTATTTGTTTCCCAATCTGCGTGTTATATTGCAATTTAACAATTGTTTCATTCTTTCTAGTATTATCTCCACTTCAGAACGCTGAACTAAAAAACAGTTATGACAAGCCTTGTAGGGTACTTTAATAATACATATCTTTCATTTGTATTTAGAAATGTGTTCAAAGTGCATGTGCAGGCATGTTTTCCATTTTGTTTTCTCCAGATCTTGACAGTTAGACGCTACACTCAGTCCATTCTCCTATTAAAATTACTAATCACAGAGAAAAAAAAAAAAAAGGCTTGTATTTTTCCATATTATTCGTTTTATTATTTGATACAATTTGCATTGTGGATTTTGATCTGGACATGTATTTGAAAGGCATTTTACCAGAGCCCCCACTGAAAATACAGGCACAGTTGTGCATGGAAGAAAGTCGAAGTGTATTTTCAGCACGTGGTGTTTTTGACAATATTTACTTCTTGCTGTGCTGCGCAGTTAATATTTTGCTGATTAGACTTCAAGTTTTAATCACCCAGAATAAAAAACACAGGTGATTCAAATCTTTGTGCGTCAAATGTTTTAGGCTATGACTTGTGCCCGTTTACTGGGTAAATACGCAGTATACTTACATTACAAAGCTCAAACTAGAGGAAAAACCCCACCATTACCTGAAATATTTATTGTCCCCTGGCTGACATTTCCAGGCCCTTGCAGGACCAGCAGCAGGGGGCATGTGTCATAATTCTGCCTCCATCAGGGGATGTTAGGAGAGTGATAAGTCACTAATCTTCATCACCTCTTTTACACATTAATGAGTAAAATACTACTCACAGTGCGTATTCTTAGTCATTTTTAATTTTCTCTGCTCTGGAGTGAGAAAAAGTCACATACGCATATATCTGTGCACCATGAATAAATAAGTACAACGCATCTAGGTTTTAATAGCTGCTGGGATTATGTCACTTACTTCGCAGGTGTGTTTGCTTATGATTTATAGTGTGATGAGCTCTAGACTTGGAGCAGAACCCCCTAACTAGCTAGCATTTGGAACAGAAAGATATTCACTGCCCTGAAGAGCTCAGGCTCTATTCATTTCACCCGTATCACATGGGAGTACTCCTGGGTTTTTACAGAGTCCTGTTTGCATTCATGGCGATTTGCTTGACTAGAAGCATTTGCAGGATTGGAACCTTAATTAATAATAGCTGTAGGAAACAAAGAGCTAAAAATTGCCTGCACTTCTTTTATGCATAGCTGCATCATGCTCCCCAAAGCCTAATATCAGATAACGTTAACAACAGATACTGGATAGGAGAAATTAAATACAAAGTAACAATAATTTAAAATTATCATTTTAGATTATACTGGTGTTTTTAGATGCAGATACTATGGTTTGTGAAAGAATGAGGAAAAAAAAAAAAAAAAAAAAAGGAAGCTAGATTTCCCTAAAAAATACATGCCAAGAAGAGCTTAATCTGCAGAGAAGTCACCAAAAGACAAAACTGTATCTCTCTCAAAAAATCTGATTCAGGAAACTACTTTAAGTTTGCTGGCGTCAATGACACTACTGACATTAAAAAAAAATAGGCAAGTTCTTAACTACCTTGACGGAAGGTCCAAGTGGCACACCTTAAGGAGACCGACACCTTCCAAGCACACATTTGCATACACTGATTTTTTTTGTTTTATTTCCCCAAACCAGAACGTAGTTTTATTGATGACCCGTAAATATATTACACTACTCCTTGAAATGAACCTTTCCAAGATATTTGCATTTGTTCTGCTCTATTAGGCATCACACTTGCATGTCCTTTGATACAATGCAGATAGGTCCCAGGGTGGGTTCAGTAAACTATTCCAGTAAGGGACTGTCTTTGAGGCGCTTTCACATCATCTAAGTGTACATATTGGACTTTGGCGTATTGAATCACTCGCAGGAGCCACCTTCCTCACTTCATCGATGCCTATCTCATATATTTCATTTGTATTAGATACCCACAATAAAAGCATGAAGCCCATTTATTCCTACCCCTTCTTTTCCAAACAGAAAGTGCCTAGCACCGTGCGCTTGGTGAAGCTCAGCTGTACAGCAAGGACGAGGTATGTTATTTGGCATACTTTTCGGCTCAGTGAGAAGCAAATGCAAAATACAGCACGTGGGGACACTGTCTGGGTTTGTGCAATTCCCTCATAGGTATTTCGTCCATGAACTTTACGCATTTGTGGATTTGAGCGGTAGAATGTATCACTTAGGTATTTAGATTTTATTTAATAATCCAAGTATATTTCAATACAAGATGGTAAACTAAAAATATTTTCCATTTAACTGTTTCAAAACGCCATGTGCAAAAGAACGCAACAAAATGGAATTAACTCGTAACATATGCAACTCTTATTTGTGCAAGAGCAGTATATGCCCCTAAATCCAGACTGCAGCATCTGGAGGCATAGTATGTCTCTAATGGAAGAGAAAGGCACGAGACATGTTAGCTTCTTGGCTATGTTACACTAAAAGCCGTGCCTTTTCCTTCATGATACCCAATGCAACTCTGGTTAAAACTAATAAAGCAGACACTGTCCAGGTAAACTGCCTTGGAAGCACTTTGGTTTTTTCATCTCATTAGTTGTAGGCAGTAGGATTAAGCTGAGATAGATATTTACAATATATAAAAAAAACCCCCTTATCTAAAGCTCTTTCATTTGAAACAATCAGGTTTGAATGAAAACTAATATCCCATGGTATGAATCATGCGTTCATAGTGCATCCCAACATACAAATTCCCATTTGTAGAAACAAGCTTTGCTGTTACCAAGATACTCGCAGAGCCTCTTTTTTATTACTACTTTGTACTTCTGGAAATATTACGGAATAATGTATTCTTCATATATCTTTTACTACTGTGGAGACTCTGAAAACATTTTTGAGAAACAATTCATCCTTTAAATGTTTTACAACATGAACTGTCTTCAGACTTGACCTTGAGAAGTGCTGAGTCTTTTCTTTTCCCCATCGACCTCTCAGGATCAGCTTCATTGTTAGACTGTAATAGCAATTAAAAAATAGTGCAGCTAAACCTAAATACTGTTCCTCGTGGTAAAAACAAAAAACCAAGCCAAACCAAGCCACTGAAAATTGCATTTTGAAACAAACATGTCTAAAAGAGACCTGGTGGATAAAATATTTTACTAACGCATTTTCAAATTTTTATCGTACTAAAATCATTAAATAATCTGCTACAGAAGTTGAGATATCTAATTTTAAATTTTCTTTCATTCTTTTTTATCAGTTAATCTCTGCTATATTCATAGTAAGCAAAGGAGAAAGTATATCCTTCTATTGTAGTTATTTGCAGAAAATGCAAGCAGAAACTGAGAAACTGCATTGCAACAAAGATTTGTTTACTTAACTTTGAAAATCCTATCATAAACAGCATACTGGATGTATAAGTACACACATGCATACACTAAAAGAGGGTGTTCAACCATGCAAAAATATGAGCATACCTCCAGGCTCAAACCCTTAATGTACGATTAAAACAAATTAGGTTAGTGCCTGTTTTCTTTTAATAATAGGGAGAGTTCTTAGATGCATTATACAAAAATAGAACGCCTCGCACTAAAGCAAGTGAAGGAGCAGCAAAAGCTCTGCACAGATTACCAGACAAAGTTCTGACTTCGCTTCCTAGCTGAGGAAAATGTTTGGGAATGTATCTAATCTAACACACCCTATAAAACTGTACAGTAGTCCCTGGTACAACAGTGAGCTGTGCGGAAGAAAAGGTCACATCCCAGAGCAAAATACCAAGATTTCAGCCTGTGATCCAAAGCTGCCTGTTTAATTTCTAAATTATGAAGCTGCCTACCCATTTGGGGAAGTAGGTAGGTAGTCTTCCCTTATACATGTACAGTAATTTCATTATGCATGACCCCCTGCAGCTGTGGTAATGAGTCTTTTTTTAAAACATACCTTGACTTGATGATGAGAATATTTTGCTCTAAAAATAAGTCACATATTTAATTTCTAATATGGCAGGCATGGCGTCTATCCAGGGGTGCATGCGGTAAGTTTATCCTGTACAATTTGTAGTCAATCAGACTTTCCCAAATGAAGTCCCATAAATATGAACATACGTTGCTTGTTTGTTTTCTTTTTTTTTTTTTTTTTAAGGTTTCCTTTATTGGTATCTTAATAGTATGACCCAAATATAAGGAAATAACCATATCATATTAAACACAGGAATATGCTTTCACAGTCGTTTATTGTGCATAGCTAGTAAACATTTCCTGGCAAACAATTTAGAGAGTCCATAAATTCCATCCTAACGCTACTTCCGTAGCTAGATGCAATGTACCATACACGAGGGTATTAGCTCAGTCTCTCTCATCCGGAATGGGTGGACTGGAATTGAAAAATCCCCACCCCCCCATTATAGCACCATATGTCTCGAAAGTCTATCCTCTCTCTGGGCAAACGGCTCCTCTCAGATCCGCCTGATGGATCACGACTAAAACGCTGCTGTCCCTCGCTATTGAATCTAACAGCATTTCTGAAGTAGCTATGAGGAGAGCGCAACAAGCCAAGCATCCCTTTGGCATGAGCGGCAGTACCCCACGCGGCAAATATCGGGGATACAAAATAGCAGAGGGAAAATCTTACCACACCATGCCAATTTGTATGGAAAATTTGATCCTGAAGTTAGGGGTAGGGAAAAGAAGAAAACCTCTCACTCCAGAAAATTAAGCGGTGCTCGTGATTCCCCAGTTGCTGATGTAACCAGTTAACCAGTGTTAGTAGACCAGCTTTGCAGCATCTTCAGAGGTACTGACTCTGTAAGAATTTCAAACAATTTTCTCTAGACATCTTATTTAGGCGTTTATAGATTGCATGATTATTAGGGGAACAATTTACCCCTAAAGATTTTTGGTGGATTTGATTTCTGCTCAGTCTTTTTCAATTCTCTTTCTGTCTGTGAATCAATTTATAGTGGCAAAAAAAAAAATAAAATCCTTTAAATGACCCTCAAACCGTTTGGCATTTGAAATAATTTGTGTGAGATGATCATGTTAAGGTAAAGTTCCTATCACTAGTAGAAGAGACTAAACTGACATATTTCCACCAGTTTGTGTCCTTATTACAGGTATACATTAATATCATTCCTGTTACAGCTATTATTTCCGTATTATTTTGGACTGAAAACAAAGAGTTAGAAAAAATCTGGACTCCTTTCAAGGTTCCAAAGACCAGCTCAAAAACTGAAAGGGGGTCAGTCACCATGCCAATGTTCTGCTTTACAATCTTTAATTTTACAGGATATAATATTAAAACCTCTCCCCTGTACCCCTTGAATCAGAATTTGAGGAAGAGTTGCGTGATAACAGAGACAACTAAGGGCAGAAAGATTTCATTTCACTGCTCATTGAAGTCTCTTTGTTTTTTTATTCCTTGCTTTTAAAAAATTCTTTCATTGATTTATATTGAATGGAACTACTGTTAGACAAATAGTCCCTCTCTTAGTTACTGTTTTCATTATATATATTTGATAATCCACGTATATTATAATAATCTTTCACCAAATGGGCTCTCCTTTGGAAGATTATTACGTGAACAACAAAGGCTTTGGAGCAGTAAGTATGATGGATTATTGCACCTTTTGAAACACATTAAAATGACCAGGACATCAGGGTTCTAGAATTTTAGATTTTTTTCTGTGTTCTCCTTTGCCCACTGCTCATCAGCAGACCTTGCACAAGCATCCTTCATTTTTCTGGCTACTCATCCTTACCACCTCCCTGTACCTCCTAGTACTCCCTGTACTAGTACTCCCTGTAGTACTCCCTCCAAGTACTCCCTGTACTCCTCCTAGTACCACTCAGGCACTGAGTTCAGCCACGAGTCCTTCAGTGGTACTCTGAAGAGAAGTAGTCTGTGGTCTGCAATTTGCTCAACTTATTGTCTGGTGATAAAGCCCCTAATTCCTTTCCTGGACCAGGACCTCTGCCAGTTTCCTTTCATTGTGCACATGGGCAAACAGAGCAAGAAGAAAGATAACGCTCCGCTTGTTCAGCACAACTCCAGCAATCATTTTCTCTTTTATGTTTCCAGTGAATCTGATTGCTGGCAAAAGCTGCCAGAAAAAGACAAGTCTGATCAGAAAGAGCATGAGCAGAGAAAGTCCAGTTTCCCAGATACGTAGCCTCAAGGACTATTCTGTACTGGTGATAGGGTGTATTAGTCACTGGGCCCGATCAGCCTTGGCCTCTCTCAAATCAAACAAGTGTTCCTGCTCGTATGAACGTCCCCTAATAACCATTTTGCTGTGAATACTTGTCTGATTGGCACAATATGCTATTTTCTCATATTTAGCATTACGCTCATGCATGGTTATGGATTTTTTTCCTGACTCTCTTCATGGTACAGAATACCAATAACAAATTCAATTCATGTGTTTTATGTACATTAAATAGTAGGAAATACATCTGTGTAGAAAATGTAGCTAGTTCCTGTGCTTGCAGAGTCTCTCTGGATTTATTGTATTGAAGCCAAATCTATTGTTAATCCATTTAATACTGATCGTATTCTCCAAATATGTTTGGTGTTTCCTTTCTGAACTGTCATATATGTAAGGCAGTATTATACGTCCGTAAGGTACTGGCATAAAATCGCTAAAACCAGGCAATATATTGTGTTCATCCTGATAAAATACTTATAAACTCACTAATTAATTTTAGATGGTGACCAGTTGAATGATCAGTAACATTTTAATAGGATCTCTGTGGAGATCTTTGCTCTTTTGCATCAGGTGCTGTGGACCGAGTGGGAGCGCTTTTCATCTAAATAGGAAAGAGAGAGTAAAAGAAATGAAACCAGATCATTATAAGGCAACTATTCCTAAAATTGGAAACGTATACTGCAGAGATTCAGTTCAGATCTGTCGTTAAGAATAGTTTTGCTTATGACACAAATAGAAATGCAGAATTCCTCTTTAAAAATGTTTTTATGGAATCATGTAGCAAGAATTAGGAGATGCATTCCCCGAAAGCATTCTTATATAATACCATTTTTTATTAGGTTTCACCCTTTCAAAGGGATGGGATTAAATCAGGGTGAGGTAATTGGGAGCTATGGTCCAGTTAGTGAACTTTACCATGAAGCTAGTGGCAAGTTAAATCATTATAATATGGAACAGTGTTTTGTGAAAAAATTGCTGGAAGTCTTAACAGTGAGTGCTACTGACTTCAAAGAGGCTGGGATTTCAGACCCGATTTCCAGAATTTTATAATTTTTTATAATTGTAGGTACATTTTCGGTCTGTTATGTATTTCTGCTTAAAGCGTTGAAGTGAGCACTCTACATATGGTACTGTAAATAAACAGAGGCTCCAAGAGAACACTGTGAATCCAGGTTCACACTTCACTCCTACCAAAAAAACCCAAACGGCTTCTGTCCTTTAAATCTTTCACACCTCTCAGTAACTGTGTCAATATTTTTAAAACCACACTCTATTACGAAGCAATAATTCAAATTGTAGTTGTATCAGACTGACATTTTATATCTCACTTTTTATGCCTCGTTTCAAAGATTCTCATTGCTGTCACATTTAAATAATAATTTCAAAAGTCTATATTTCTTCCATACAGGTCATGAAATATCTTAACATGGAAAAAATGCTTCCAGGGTATGGAATAATATTAACATGAGCTGGAAACCTCAGAGTATCTATAATAAAACATCAGCTACATTAAACAAATCAAAAATGACAATTTCCCTAACTGCATCCAGCACGGAGGAATTCTCTACTACACTTCGGTGTGACAGAGGAATTGGAGAATAAAAAATTAATTGCTTATGTGCACATAGATACAACTTGATTATATCTGTTATGAGCAAATGAATTAAAAATCTGCTGTTGATATTTGGTGATATAAGACAGTCAGCTTTTACGAAGTTGACAGTGAGTGCGAACCAGTTATCTGGAGAAAGTATTCAAGGAAAAAATTGATTGACAACTTCAATCTGCTAAATGCCGTGCAAAGGACACCTCAAAAAAGTCACAATCAAGGAAAAACCTACACTTGCGTGGAAAATAATAAAATTACTTTGGATGTGAAGGCAGCTACTAAAACAACAAAACAAAAGGGAGGAGCAGGGGAAAACACAGCAATTAATGTAAATTAGAAGCTGGGAATTATAGAGCATTTATAAAGAAAGCCAAAGGTCACAAAGAGAAAATAGAGATAAGGACAATATGAAGACATTTTGAAATTATATTATGAACAAAAAACCCTAACAATTGCTTTGCTCCATTATTAAATGGAAATTACTAGGACTTTTTGTAATAACGTTCAAAAAAAAGGCATTCTCAAATACTTTTCTTCTGTATTTTGGGAAAGAGGCAAGTGATGCATTCATATCAGATGATTATGATGAAGCTCTATTTCAGTAGTAGTGCAGGAGAACGTTAAATAACAGCTAATAAAACTAGACATTTTTAAAATCAGTAGACCTGAATAATTTGCATGGAGGTATTTTAATACATTTGGCAGAGAACCTGTCTGCATGGTTAGTGAGGATTTTTAGTACGTCTTGGAGAACTAGGGAGGTTCGAGAAAACTATGCAAAAATTTTTGTCGATAGTTAAAAAAAATACATGTGATGACCTAAATGTCTGTAGGCATTTCAACCTCACATTGATCTCAAACAAAACAAGTAATGGCTTCTAGGAATATTAGTTCATTTTAATCAAAGCAGTGAGAACAGAAGTTTATGGAAAATTATCTTGCCAAATCTAACTAGATATTGTTTAATAAGAGCATATATTTGGTAGGATAAAGGTAATTTTAGTAGCATTAAATATGCAGAAGAATATTGGAAAGTCTTTTAGTTGTTAATCATAATATTTTGATGAAGAAAAAATTATTAAAAGCAATATTGTACCTATTAAATAGAGACAAATCTCGGTCTCAAGCATGTACTAAGTGGGGAAAAATAAATCAGTGGTGTTTATTTTAACGGTGACACACAAATGCATGGCCCTGTGATATTTTTTTCTATCTGTGACTCTTTAATCAATGATAGGAAAACATATTTAGAAAGTTTGTATTTGAAATTATGGGAAGATTAGTAAATAAAGAGCGAGCCAAGTCACTGTGGAACCCAGATTGCTCAGGAAACTGGCCATGGTTAAACTGTACATTTTGGTCCAGATGAACATAAGACACTGCTCTAATAACTCTGTATGTCACTGCTACGGGGTAGGGACCCTGCTCGCAGACTGAAGTCAGTCTGAAAAAGCCTGTAAAGCAGATAATCAGCTGGGAAGAGCTGTGAGTACCAGAGGGTAGACACGGATCTAATGATACAACCGATAGGCACATCACCAGAGAAACATACAGTATGGTGGCGTTACCTCTGTCCTTGGCACGGATGCAACCAGTTCTGGAAACGCTGTGTCCACAATACAAGAGAGATTGTTGAAAAATTGGAAAAGGTTCAGAGGAAAGCAAGGAGAATGATGAAAGGATTAGAAAACATTCCTTGTAATGAAACACTGAAGGAGCTCAATCTATTTAGGTTATCAGAGAGGCGCTTAAAAGGTTGCTTGATCACAGCTTATAAATAACTATGTGAGAAACAGAAATTTGATAACACTAGAGTTTTCAGTCTGGTGACAAAGGTATAACAGAAGCCAGTGGTTAGAAGATGTAGTTGGAGAAACACCCTGGAAGGTTTAAATCAAGATCAAATGCGTTTCTCCATTAAAATCTATGCTATAGTTCACAAAAAAAAAAAAAAGAAAAAAAAAAAGGAGTAATTCAGGAAAGTTCTGGTGCCCCTAACACAGGGGGGAAGACGGAATAGATGACCATAATAGCCTTTTAGTTTTATAGGCCATGAATCTACGGCTTCAATTGCAGGCTTCTCTGCTCCGTATTTTCTTACGCCATCACTGGGCAGATCCAACCAATGCGAAGCTAATCGGAACCAGGTGGAGCCTGGCTTTTGCAGCACAGGGGAGCTTCCCCTGAAGCTACATTGGATAAGACCAGGATTTGGCTGGACTGAATTGATACAGTACAAAGAGCGTGTGTCTATCATATTGACGCCTATCATTTCTAATTACTGCAAAATGTATTGATATTCAAGTGTGTACAAAACACTGTCTTGAAGGGTGTAATATGGTAAATCTTATGACCAAGTGATTTTACCCCCCACCACCACCTTATTGGCTCCAGAGAAATAAAAGGAAGTAGAAAATTATGCACAAACACACCGAGTGCTCTCTATAAGTGAGCCAGAGTACGGGCGAGAAAGCGAACTCATTTTGCCTGATTTTCGCGCTCTTGAGAATAGCGTAGGTCAGTCTGAAGACTTTCCTTCAACCACAGAAGTTTCTGAGTTAACATTTTTGTTAGGAGAGACTGCAGGAGGAGGTGGAGCAACAAAGGAAAGAGAAATGCTAACGGAAAAAACACATATAAACAGCATACCATATGTAGGACACTCACCATATGCCAGCCTCACTTTTTTCCTTTCTCTCTAATGTGGTCCAATAATTCCAGCCATCTAGAGGGTTATTCACACTGTCTACTTCAGGCATCTAATTTAGGTGCTTTGA
>NW_009258218.1:1394405-1394714 GCF_000687185.1 Egretta garzetta
AAAAAATCATTGCTATGGAAAAAATTAGTTGTTTAAATTACAGGGATATAAAAGTGCAGAAAAGTTTACAAATTCAAGGCCAGATCCTTAGCTGGTACAGTTCATATACTGGCATTCAAATAAACAGACTGATTCCCATTTGCCCTGGCAAAAGTGCAGCCTTCAAGTTGGTTTTACAAACCAAGACGGCCACCTGATTCTGCTGTGTAAAGCACATACGTTTTCATAAAATACGGAAAAGAACATTTTACAATGTAAGTCCATTAAGAAAAAACCTCAGAGGGGGGAAAAAAAATGAAAAGAAAAAGT
>NW_009258218.1:1394758-1410189 GCF_000687185.1 Egretta garzetta
CACTTTTCCTATAAAAGCAGAGAAAAAGTGGTGAGAGATCAGCATCAGGCTCAATAACGATCGAAAACAATGTATTTTTCAGAGGAAGTCTCTTACCTCCCTTCCTAAATATATTGTCATTTTATTTAAAAAAACATTCTAAACACATTGCTGCCTCAAAATAGCTAATAGCTTTACTCTATACTTCGCTTTTACCATGTGGTCCTGCAGCATGCCGAAGCAAGCAAAGCGTGCAGATCTTGGCTCGGTACAAAGCTAGACACTGCACAACAGCAGAAGGGCAACTTTACATAAATATTGTTGAAAGACAGTGAAGAGAGAAATTCTGCATCTTTAATGCAAGGTCTTCAATGCTAATATATATCAAAATTCTCTGTATAGTCCTGGAACCCTTCTGTTAAAACGTCTGTAACTCTAGGGACACATTGTATGAGGCAGTTATGCACCATTTAAATGTGAAAAATGCACACTTTACTTGGAAAAAGATGTGTGATGTGAAGTGTTTTTAAGAATAATTGAATGATTTTGTGATTCATTAAATGCTTTTTTCCTCAGCAAGCAAGTAATGGCTTTTCCACTAAGCACCCAAAGGGTGAAAAGTCAAACAGTTAGAAGGAGTAAAGCGTCCTTCGGAAAAGGATCATTTACAGAGCTTTTTGCTTTATTCCTTATCTCTTTTTTGTTCTAAGACAAACAGAACAATGAAGGAGGGGGGAAAAAAAGTGAGTAACTGCATGTAGGAAATTAAAAAGTTTGCATGCTGGGGACAAAAGGGTATGTGGCAGTTGTCTATTCTTTGGTTTAATAGGAAATAGAAATTGTGGCACCTAAGGTTTATTGAATATGGCTTCACATACATATCCCTGCTGAGACCATGGGATCAGTTCTTTTATGGGAGAGAAAAAAAAAAAAAAAGAGCTGTTTTCATATACTCAATATATCTTTAAGCCAAAGTGTAAATCTTCAGTTTCTTTCCCCTTCTTTTTTTTCTTTAAAAAAAAAAATTGAGGGAAACAATACACACCTTGACTCCTGCAAAAAAGATCTCTGGCAAAATCACAAGACGCCTGCTTAAGTAATACCCAAAAGGTAACTCCATGCATTCCACTGGCCAGAAATAATTCACAGCACGATGAATCCACAAGAAAGTCAATAGGATATTATGACGCTCTTAGGGGAGCTGTAGCTGCAAGAGCAATGCGAGGCAATGCCTTAGCATGAGCTATCACTTTATATATGTGCTGTATACATGAGCATGAATTATATTACAACATTTGACACACTATGGCTTTTGATCTACTGTGACTTATGACCTCTGTCCTATTGTGACCTTTATGCCTAAACCTGTAGAGAATAGTTCAAACAATAGAACATACATGATAGATGACACTTAGATAGGATAAAAGTGTATAAGGAATATAAACACTCATGCTCAGGGCAATGGCTAGCCAAGAACTGCCAAAGATTAGGAAGATACTTCCCCTGGGATACGGTATTATGAATTTTCTTGCACCTTCCTCTGAGGCGTCTGGAGCCGAGGATACTAGCCTAGATGGACCACTGGGCTGATTCGGTATGGCAGTTCTAATATTTCTGTGAACATATGCTAGTGTGGAAAAACACAGCTTATACGGTTAATAGAAAGTTCTGCACAAGACAGGAAGGACTCTTTGACCAGTGATAAAATCCTTGTGAGCTTTCAGCTGAAAAGCCAGTTGAACTTTGTGTAGATTCTGTTTCCACCCAGATCAACTGTGATTTCCAGTTGATTTCAGTGGGAGCAGAAGGGAAACTGCAAAGAAGCCCAGCATACTCTTGTATGGGGGAGCACTCAGACCCCAGAAGGAACAAAGTTTTATTTTTAACAAAAAAAATATAATAAACCCTGTAGATCTGGGGTCTCATGAGATTTTCCAGATAGCCAGGGCTGGAACTTACTTCCCTCCACAGGAGGGAGAATCTGAAGACAGTCTATTACAGCTCATTTTTATCAGCCTCTGCTGCTGCTCCATTTTTCAACAGCTCCTATTTGGTTAAGCCTGTTCCAGCAGCTTCCAGCTGCAATCTTGGACTCCAAAGACTGGCTTCCTGATCATCAGCTACCTGGCTCCACAGAACAGTCCAGGGACCAGGCATTCAAATGCAATTAAATTGCTCTCCAAAAGAAATCTGGAGAGCAAGAAGTAGCGTTGGCATGCTGCAGAAAAGCAGGAAGACGAAGAATCTACTGACAGTCTATATAGCATGAGACTGGAGTCTGGCTAAAATGTGGAATTATACTGTATCCTGGAAAAAAAGTATGGACAAAAAAAGCAGCCATGGAATGAAGGTATCCATAAGGTCTTGGCTGGAAAAGTTTTCAGCATTTTTCAACAGCTGGATATGGACAAATTAGTAAAACTTTGATCATAAATCATATTTTTAATATTATTGTAATAACTTTAAGACCTGAAACTTACTATCTTTTCATAAAACATAGAAACTATATCTTGTGTAAATGTCAATTTATTTAATTTAGCTGATTTAAAAACAAACAAGCAGAAAACAGTTTCTTAGACAGACTTTGAGTTTTGCTAAACCCAAATTTATTTTTACTACAGCACTCATTGATTAGTTAAAGCAAAACAAGCCGCTGAAACTGTAGCGAGGCCTCATATACCAGGATTTATATTTGTTTGAAAGAAATCTATTTAAAAATCAAGATTATGCTGATATGGCTAGGTGCTATCACCCCGCTTAGACTGATCCTCAGCCCTGTGGGAAGTCTGCCCTTGCACTGCTCTGAGGAAAGGGTGGCAACCTGTGAGTTTGGGTGGCAACCTATGAGTTCAACAGGCAGGGCTGTCACCTGCGTTACTGCCCACTTGACTGGTTGCAGACTGAGAGGAAGCTCTGGAGAAGTACAAGGAATTTGCACTGAAGAAATAGTGGTGTGGGACAGAAAGATACTATATTAAGCAAGGCCTAGAGATTGGCAAACCACCCTTTCTGGTGGAAAATTTACACATACACAAAATAGTACTACTGTCTCCTTCATGCAACAAAATACATGACCCCCAGCTCAAACAAGCCTCAGATGATACCTGCTGTTTACACGTGCTCTCATACATGGATATTGCTGATGCGCTGGTCTTGATTTGTTGAGGGTGTGGTGTGAAACGGTGTTTAAAGTGAGACGTTGCAAATGATGAGTTGGATGGACCGGCTTTTGCGGTTGCCCTCTCATGATAACTGCTGTTACAGGGTATTCATACAAAGCTTGCCAGCCTCCTCTGTCTTAAAACTAGTCAGAACAATATTACAGAAACTGGACAAACTGTAAATAAAGCTCATTTGGGAATTTACCGAATTTTTCCTGAGGTACTTCTGTTCTCAGAAGTAGAACCAGATATTGTGGTGCTGGCTAAATAACACAGCAGCATTAGCGGTGGAAAGATTAGGCATCGTGAACTGAGATTCACCTCACATAACTTAAGCCATTTGTAGCCTAACTGACAATATGCAAACTTAGAGTTGGAAGGAGCAGGTACTTTCAAGCACAGCTCATCTGACATTGCAGAGATCCACTTTATATAAGATTGACCCCCTCTGCGGGCTCCGCTGGTTCAATCTCCAAACAGCTCTTGGTAGCAGAAGGAGAGGTCAGTTAAGAGGCCGGTTCTCTCTACTCTGTTCGAGGAGTACTGCTGTCACCAGAGTCCCCAGAAAAGACAACACTTCTCTCACTGTTAGACTACCATAAAGCTATACTTTATACTACTATAAACACATGGATTGTCATTACGCCCTATTGATAATCTAGCTAAGGGACTCAACTGTACTGTTATCTAAATATATTAAAAAGCACATGGGTTGTGAAACAATAGGCTGTCAGCAGGACATGCCGATCTATTTAGCATGAATTGAGACAGAGATGCATTACGGAGAGAAAGCTAACACCACTGGAGTTGCTATTCCCCCTATGACCCCAAGCGCGAACCTTGCCTCCAGACCCTTTGTCTTCACACTTCTCTGACATTGTTCCTTTCCCTGTGTTCCTTTTGTCTCTCCGCTTGTCAAACTGTTCCTCAGACACCTGGGCTTTTTCGAGAGATTTCCTAACCAGTGCTTTGGAACTATGCATTTCCAATCTTACAGTTGTAGGAACCGAGACATTGTATTTAGTTTAAAGAAAAAAAGTCAAAACTTCGTTATGTATTCAGAGCAGGAACAAATGCTATAATCTGTTTCCTGGAAAACAGTTATGCTATAAAAATAGCGATTTTATTTTTTCAAGACAAACCAGAAAAAAAAAAACCTGAAAAACACAAATTGATTCTGGTTGAATCAAAATATTTTTTTTTTGTTTTCTCTTGCCCGGTGTGATGCAATGTAGCATTCCATTGTTGAAAAAGAGTTTTTTTTCATGGGTATGTAAAAAAAAAGCTGAAGAAACAAATAGTATGACTCACAGAACTGAAGGAGGACTCTTACTTTTACCCAGAATCAAGGCTGCCATTCATGCCAGGTGAGAAGTGCGTTTGATTCCCTTTTCATCATATTAACGTGAGGTAAACCTGTACTAGCACTCTTCAGTGCCTCCTCTTAAAAATGCCTTTGTACTGACAGATCAGAAAGCAGCTAACGTGATAACAAATACCTAGAAATAACAGGTCTGTGGAAGTGCAGGTCAATAAACTGATTTTCTAGCAGGAAAATGAGTTTAAGCTATAATAAACAGTAAAACTGGTGGATAAATACATGTAAATTACATAGGGAATTCCTTAAGCAAATATAAGGAAAAATATAAAGCTTGCTTGGCTTCTTGACTAAAACCTTTTAAAAAAATTGAACAGCATTGTGATAGGAGGAAAGGTCTCAATATCTTAATTGGTTAAAGGGACAAGACAGAACTAAATGGTTAATTTTCAAAATAGAAGGAGGTCCCAGAACAAAGATGCAATAGGACAGACATCTATGGAATCATGAGTGGTGTGAAGAGGGTAAATAAGGAACGACTTTTTCTCCTCCAGTTTAGGAACTAATGGGCATGAAATGAAGATAGCAGGTACCAGCTCCAAAATGACCAGAGAGAGGTAGTTCTTCATACAAATGGAACAACAGAAGTTGTGGATGCTACAGGTTTGCCAAGGCCACCAGCTAAACACATGGCAATAACTAGTGACTATTAAGCACGAGACACACTTTGGATTAAAAAGTTCCTGAGCCACAAAGTGTTGGAGACAGGGTAGTTCGGAGAAATACCAAATATTTGCATGTTGGTTTGATTTTTTTTCCTTCACTTCCCTTTAACGGCCCTGTTGCTGTCCGTTTTAAGTCACGTGTTACTGACTTGCAGAATCTCTGGTAGGATCCAGTACCGTTTCTCCCAGGGCAGTGCTTAATCTCAGGAGCTTTCCTACTCTCTCTGATTGACACTGCTTCCCTTAGTACAGAACACAGAATGTGCCGGAAACTTGACTGAAGATGTAATGCCAAGGTTTAAAAAAAAAAAAAAAAAGTTGCAATAAAGAGTTAAGGTGGGTATGTTTTTCCACTTCTCTCTACAAGATGATGAATGGAAGGTTCCTGACTGACTCTTTATATATGTCCAAAGTGTCCATAACAGTTTACACCACTATCTGCTGGCAATTATTGTCTGTATAGACGCAGACAGACCAGGGCTGGCATGTTTGGATCCAGAAGAGTAATTAGCTCAGGCAAACACTGATCTATTACTTGTACGGCCATTTCAAATCCAGAAGCAGTGTTAGCTCATTTCCATAATGCTGCACCCCCAGGGCTACTCAGACCCAACTCAGATGTCCCAGAGACACACTTCTGTTATGGAGAGTACTCATATACTATAGCAAAGTAAGTGTATATGTACTGGAGATAAGGGTGCTGTAAGACTGACAGCCTCAAAAGGCTCACCTTCCAAATACCCTGACACTGCACACAGCAAATAATACCCCAGGTCTGGTGCCATGCCCCAGCATAATGACCCCCAGAGTGGTGCAGTCCACTGGAGAGCACCAGCTCTGCAGGAGGCACCTCATATTACCACAGCTCAGAGCTGCTCAAGCTGGGCTTGGGCTGTCTTCACACCTATCCACTTGATCTTGGCCATAATATGATTTCCAATATCCATTTATGTAGGTTTGTGAATAATTTTGAATATTCCAGCCCTTTTGATCATACATTATAGGAAGTTGTTGATTTAGACTTCTCGTTTTTCCTGGTCTTATTTATATTTGAATGCTGATAATCCAAAATGTGTTACAACACTTCAGAAGTAATTTTATATGTGGGAGAGAGGGATGAACTCCTTTTCATACAGGTATTTCTAAGATCAGTTGAGTCAGGGGTCTATTTTTTTAAATTTTTAAAAAAGCAGCTCCGCTTGTTTGACCAGCAGGGCTGCTCCTAAACTCACACGTGGGCAAAGAGCAGAGTGCCACACGCACTGCATTTTATGCTGTGTAAAAGCTCACAAAATGGAGGAAGCGGAAGTGATGAATTAAGTGAGAAGCTTTTGTTATGATTCTTTTAGGTTTTAAGGGTAAAAAATTGAGAATGGATCTCCTTGGAGAGGAAGGAGAGAGAATGGTACATCTAAAGGACGCAATCTATCATCCTAAACATTGGTAAGTGACATTTCCATAGGCAGCTGACGGCTAAATATGTCTGTTTTTTTCAACTTGTGCTGGTAGAAGAAAGAAGAAGTCTTATGCCCTCATTTTCGAAAAGGATATCCACAATTCAGTGAGCATAATTTGGTACACAAGCTACTGGTAGAGTTGTATTTAGCATACTTAGCTACATAGCATTTTCCTGTGTGGATATCTTGGGAGGAAAGGAATTTGTTTGTTTTCACGTGTGTTTTTTATGGTTTTTATTTAAGATGCCTGCGTTGTGTTAGAAAGCATCACGTGCATAGAGGAACTCCAGCCCTTCCTGTAAATTCAACAAACTGGTATTTGCTGAAAGCAACCTCTGAATGATTTACCTTTTTCACAAAGAGAGGTGAAGAGTAGGAGAAGGGTGGGAAAACAACAGATTTTTTAAATTATATTAACACTCACTACCTGCAAAAGCATTTGTAGAGAGTTACCCAAATCTCCTGTGGGCATTTCAGCAGAAGTCCAATACAGAAATACACCAGAAAGGAATTGACTAGTTGATTGGGCTACAGGCCAATCTCAGCTACAACTGTATGGTATCATAAAACACCTTGGCCCCTTCCACAAGAAGAAATAATCAAGTGTCTATGATACTGTATTCCTGAGGAGTGTGGTTTTTCCAGATAATTTTCATTTTCTGAGTCACTGTTAATTTTCTTTAAGGCCTATGTACAGTTCACATTCCTGTTGCAAAGGGCAACACCTTAAGAAAGCACTGAGATGGTCAGAAAGCAATAGGAAAAGAATGCTAAAAGAAATTACTTCCTCCAAAAAACACTCACGATTGCTTAGGTGTTTTAAAAATATGACAGGTTAGATTCAACCAGGAGGCTCAGGGAGCCAACCAACACTCCCTCCTTGGTTTCCTCTCCAGCGTGGAGCCGGGAGATCCCTAGACAAGCCCCGCCAGCAGCTTGCACCACTGCTCCACTCTGTCCTCTTCAAGACTCTGTCCAGCTGGGAATGAATATAGTGTCTTGTTACTAAAGTTATTGCTTTAAGACTCACCACCATTGACAAGTACGTAAAAATCCCTCCCTATGACTTATTCTAACTACATGAATTTATCAGAAAAAAGATCTCTATATTGCTGTATAAAGTTATTCCAGCAATTATTTTAATTAAGTTATTAAGAACGGGCACAGTATTATCTTCCGTATGTTATTAGAATGCACAGTAGTAGTCCAATGCTTACAAAGATTTCCATTTGTGTTGGAATAATATTCATGAATTGGGAATTAAAAATCTCACTCAAACGTGCCTTCACACAGTGGGCCAAATAAAGCAAAGTTGTTCAACAAGGGACTTCTGTGTTAGAGACCTTGAAAATAATGACTTAACAGTATGCTAACTTGTTGAAAAGAATCTCATCAGAGGTCTGTCCAGCTATGACATGTTACGGATTTACTTTGGACTGAGCCAATGGGCTGAGGTATGCCATCGAGATGAAGGAATACAACTTGAAAGATATATATGTCTGTTTTAAGTAGGAATGTTCATTCATTAGCTCACTGCTTCATTCACTAAGCCATGTGCAAACTGCTGCACAAATGAATGATTCAATACAGATGCCTTTAATACACCACGTAGAGTAAGTAACAAGCAAAGCACTTGCCATCATGACTCTCCTGGTGAGCCGAGGAAGCAATTTCTTCATGGCTGTGCCAGGAGGCAGAAGCCTTGAAATGGAAGAATACAGGCTACGCTGGGCAAAATATTCTTTAACCAGACGTGATCTATACATTAATATGCTCACAGTCCTCCCTCACGTCTTGAGCGTTATGAATTTGTTTTGGGGGAGCAAAGGATGGAAGAGATGAGTCGTTTTGAGGTCCAGGCTGAGCAGAACTCTCCAGAACAGCAGCTCCAGGGGCCACTGAAATAATATACAAGCTTTCACAGTGCAAAGTATGCTAAAGTGGGTCATACAGTTTATTTCCAGATGTTCCCACCCTCAGAGTATTTTCTAATGATATAGATGAAATCCTTAAAGACTTTCTGTATGAGACCAAATCTCTTCAGAAATGAGCAAAACCTGTGCAGAGTAATTTACTGGGATGTAAAAACAGAAAAAACAAGCAAGAAAACAAACAAACAAAATCACATGGTCCCTGTATTTAGAACTGAAATTACTAAATTTTCACTGTTAAAATAATTTAGCAAAGTTCACGGAAAGTTTTTTTTTGTTTTGTTTTTTGTTTTTTTTTATCCATGGAAGGTTTCCAAGCTCAAGACATATTCTAAATAGAGGAGAAAGTTTAACAAATACCAAACACTGGCAGAAGAAGTGTAAGAGGAAGCAGAGAAAAGACCAAGCAATGTAAATGATAAAAGCTCTCAGGTAAGGAACTGTGAAGCAGCTGTCTATTTGAAGAAGCTTTCAATTTTAACACTATATTTTTCTTGAAGTCATAGTGTCTCAGTAACTAAGACTGTAAAGAAGTTGTTTCGGTAACCAGCCCAAGAAGGACATGTGTTTTGATAAGAGGGCTCGGAATATAAACAGGGGCATATTCTCAAAATGAAGCAGAGCATAAAAACATACATGGTTTTGGTAGTGAAGAGAAATCTGCCTATTACAGTAGAAATGAAAGAACAGTGCATTAGATAACATTATATACGGACTTGAGCCAACGGAGTTGCATTTTGGCCCATATGTATAGAACACAAAATACAATGCGTATTTGAGTCTATGGGCCTTCCCAAAGATTACTAGATGACACTAGAGGACCTATGTTTCTTAAATGAATACATGTGCCATCACTATGCTATACAAGTGCTATAAAGCACTTTCTCATCACAGACCATAACGCTTTCTCTTAGGGAAAAAAAACAAACAAAAGAACCCCAAACTCTTAACGCCTTTAGCCTCTCCTTGCAAAATATTGTAGCCATTAATACACCCATTTAACAATGGAGTAGAATGAAGTGCCAGTGGAGAACCTGATTTAGGAAGGACAGAAGACCGTAAACACACATGTGATATATTTGTATACTTTTTTCAGTCAGACCCATCTGCACTCCAGCTCTTTTTAGAATGGCTAAATCAAAACTCTCAACTCTCTGTGCCTCCTTGGCATATACAACAACCGCATATCAAATCCAGTATGTTTTGCAGTGCTCACTGTGTTTGATTTGCATACTCTAAACTTAATCCAGAGTCATTAGTAGAAATTGCAAAGCAAATTAAACAAAACTGTACCTAGCAAAAATTACTTGAATTGGCCAAAGTACGGAAGTTAGAGGCAGGCTCAGTATCAGAAATATGCTCTCTTAATTGTCAGCTATGCATTAAAACTAGTCATACTTTCTTCTGTCATTTAACATAATTTTCCCTTTCCACTGTATTTTTTATTGTGATAGTGGTATTTGGAATACATATGTGCTGTCTTTTTTACCGCAGTGTACCTTAGTTACTTTTTCCTGACTGATTTTATAGCCAGGAGATACCTTTTGGTCTTCTAACCTGACCTGCTATATAAATTAGAGAACAGGACCCAGCAATTTCTGCATCAGCCATAATATCTGCTCTAGACTGGGTGTCTTTCTGAGAGATAAGTTACAGTTCAATTTAAGAACTGCAACAGATGGAAAATCCAGCACATTGCTATGTCGGAATTTGTTCCAAACATTAATTACTATCACTTGATATTTGTGCTCTGTTTCCAGCTCAGAATTATCAAAATTAAATTTCCAGTAGTTCAATCTTTATTATTAATTGGGTAATGATCAAGTAACAACAATAATTAAAAATTAACAATGAATTTTAAAGACTTTACTAGTTAACTGAACAGAATTGGTCAAGAACATTTTTTCCATGAAAGGTCTTACAGACTGTGTTAAAGTCTCCTTCTAACCTTGAGGAAATCGAGCTTCTTTAGTGTCTCAGTATAAGGCACATTTCCCAGACTTCATACCTTTCTTGCAGTTTTCTTCTGAGCCCATTCCAGTTTGTCAATGTCCTTCTCGAAGTGTAAGTGTTAGAACTGGACAGAGTATTCCAGGAATGCTCTCACTAATGGCATACACAGAGGGAGTATCACCCTCTCCACCCGTATTCCCTTGCTTAGACATGAAAGGATTGCATCTGACATTTTAATCATAGCATCATTCTGGTAGCTTACTTCCAAATTATTATTTGAGTCTTTTCTAGAGTACCTTCTCTGGAGGATTCAGTTCCCCAATAATAAGTGTTACGTAAATCCTTTGTCCTTTGGCCTCAGGTTCAACTATGCAAAAATATTTTTTTTAATGAATCCATATTAATGAGCACTCCAGGTTAGGTCATTCCCCTTTCATCATCATTAATTGTCAAATTATTTTGTCACTTGTAAGTTTTGCTATTGATAATTTCACCTTTTCCAGACTATGCTAAAGATATTGAATTGCACTGGAGAAAGAACAGATCCTCACAGGGCCACACTAGAAATATTTTTCCCTCCGCAACTATTCTACATCTGTACTTAGTTCTTTACTACCTCCATTTTAGTCAGTCTTGTGTATGATTCCTAACAGATTTTTAATTGAAAATCTCAGCATTAATTAAGTCTTCTGCAATTTCCCCAGCATTCTGTAATTAAAAAAATTATTAGTACACTGAAATAAACCACCTTAGCTTGCATGAAGGCTATTATCCGATCCTGCCAATTTGCAAAAAAACCCCTCTAGTAGCAGTGTTTCTAGCTACTGATGGGATAGAAAATACTTTTCATTAGCTTCAAGGTAGATCTTCCCGTCTTTTTCTAGAAAACCAGACGTGTATGAGCATATCTGCCTTTCACACATCATGATCCATGTTTCTACTGTCCTTGCTGAGTACTGGATTTAAGCCATTATTAGCATCTCACTTTTGCTTTATGTACTTATTGTTTCTTTTTTCCTCCATCCTCTACAGAGTTTTTCAAAGATACTTTCAGCTTCCTGTATCAATTGTTCATATTTCCCTAGAAACAGTTTTAAACTCACTGCTATTACTCTTGGTTTTAGTTTTGTGAATTTTATTGCTGCCTTCATTTTCTTCCCAATCAATTGTGTATTTTTAAGTTGAAAATGTCTTTTAAGTATTGCAAATTAGAGTGCCTTTTGGCACTGAATTTATAAAATATTAATTATATTTCATATTTTCATGTTTGAATGTTTCCTGCCACATAATTTTGCTCACAGTTTTTCTCAACCTTGGGAAACCAGTTTTCTAAAAGGCAAAATATATACATTACTAGTAAAGTATTGCCAAGGCAGATATTGGCAAGCTACATAGATATTTCTGATGAGAAAAAAATAACAACAAAATAAGGCTAACTGTAGAAATATTCCCTGTTGTCAAGGTTTTTTACTCACCAAATTCAATTAATAATGTTTTGTTTTGTTTTCAAACAGACATTTAGCAGTTTAATTCGTTGCTTGAACTGGTTTATCCTAAGGAAAGATATATATAGTAACTTAGAAGTTAACCCTAAATGCAAGATCATTTAGTCTGCTCTGACTCATGCCCTCTGTGATCTGGAAAAGTCCCTGTGCCTCAATTTCCCACCAGGAAAATTGAAATAACAGTTTTCTAATATAAATAGATATTATATACAGATGCACAAAATCATACAATTACCAGGAAAGTACGCTGAGAAAAGTATATCAGTATCTCTGATTAAAAAACAAAACCACTAAACATGTCTGTATCCATCATAAGACTAAGTGCAGAAACATCATAAAACTAGCTCTAGTGTCCTTTTGCTATTTGCATTTTGGAAAGTACCATTTGGAAAGGACAGTTGTGTCTCTCTTCCACCTCAGAAGTTCTGAACTTCTTAATTTCAGAATTAAATATTGCACACACATGCATAACGCCAATAGTACCAAGGATTTTTTTTTTATTTCCTTTCCTTACATATGAAGATTTCAAAACAATATGAAAAAGTGGATTAATATATTCTAAAGGTTTTTTAAAGGTTGTATTAGTAGCACTGTAATTCATTCAGGCATCTGTGGATTCTGACAAAAAGCAAGCTTAGAGTTTGTTGTCTGGATCTTAATTTAACTGAAGAATGTGTTAAAAGAGTCCATATAGCTAGACATGTGACAACCTTGCTAAATAGGCTGACGAGCATAACTTAGTCCTTCCAAAATCAACAATGAGCTGGGATTAGATTCTCCTAGACTTAATGGTCCAGAAATAATTTATGTGCTTTGAAAAAAAAGACCTAATCACGTGGGGCCAAACCCATACTGTCTCTTGGAGATTCACCAGTGGACTTGGAGAGAAAATAAAGAGACATAACCTTTACAGAATCACAGAAAAATGGTGAATGTAAATGTGAAATACTGGCTGCCACGAGCCTTCAAATTCTCAATTTCTAGTAGCCAATCTGACAAGCAATTTTGTCTTTATGTGTTTAATTAAAATGTACATAGGACAAACACTAGCTGTTTTACCCAGGCCACCAAAGATACTTCCTCTACTGCTGCTTCAGAAGTGACTTGTTCAGATTTAACTTTTACATCACAAGCTCTATATGTTTTTTTTTCTTTGGCAAGACAGAACATTTATGGAGATATCTGACATGCAAGCATTTCAGCTTTGAAAGGAAGGATTTTTTTGTTATTCCCTACCAATTACTACAGATCTCAATTCAGAGTTTGTAACATCTACCTCTAAAGTACGCAAAGTTCAAACTCCAAACCCAAACATCTTAAACCTTAGCATCCAATCCAGATTTTGAATGCTGATGCACTGGCATCTCCATTCCAGCTTGCGGTTCTGTGCCACAAAGAATTGAGAACTTCGACGTTCACAGGTGGTTTTGCATGTGTGCATTCGTGTGTGTACACCTAACCAATTTTCACAGGGTTAAATAAAAATGAGCTTATATAATCAGGAACTTGGTTATGAATAGATACATTTATGAATTTGCCTGTTTGGCTGAAAATACCTTATTAAAATTAGTTCACTAAAACATAACCAAGCTGTAACTTGACCCATTTTGAGTAGCTACACTTAAACCGGTGTTATGTTTTCAGTACTAAAGACTGATAACTTGATAGCTCCCCAGGGTTTGTTGGTTACAGTTTAAGTACAGAGTTGACATTACATGCTATTTTTCTGAAAATCCCAGCAGTAATATTACAGATGAGATACTGGTATTCAGAGATATATTCAGTGATTAAGTTAGAGTGTGGATATCTTCAAACATATAGCATCATTCACTAACCTGCAGTTTTATTCACTTTCAGGTCCCTTTAATCTTATGGAAATGGAAGCGTAAAACATAATGAAAACAGCAGTCCAGAAGTATTCTTTGGGCCAAGACAAAACCAGCCTGGATTCTGTTATCCTTAGTCACGGTGAACGGTAGGTTACTCTGTAAATAGTCCTCATTATTTCAATATGAATAAAGGTCACCCAATTTGGTGCTTAGGGATTACATAATAATTTTTCATCTGCATTTCTCAACATTTTTAGAAAGCATGCATAACTCATTCATTCTTGTTTCACAGTTGGGAAGCTGGTGTAAAGTGAGATCAAATGAGTTACCCTATATTGTTCAACAAGACAAAAGGAGCCAAGAACAGAACCTCATTTATTTTTCTGAACAGATTTCAACAGAACAGGGTAGCATTCTATCAGCATTTCTTTCTGCTTCTTCACCATTTCCAAAAAAATACATTTCAAAGACAACAGAGGCCTGCTGTATCTGGTTGTATTACTGTCATTTCTTAGCCCATCAATGGATGCAAGCAATGATGCTGTCTGATCACGACAAACTCTTATTCCAAACACAGAAGAAAAAAATTACCATAGGTAGCAAATCTATGAATCTGAATGATTTAAGGCTTTCATGCAGATTAATGGAGGGTTTTATTCTATTTCCCAGAATTTATGTGTTTGTTTTCTCATAATAAAGGAAGTTTCTAGCTTCTGGTTGTGAAGATAGCCTTGACAATGTAAACCAACATACTTTCATCTTTTTGAGTCCTCATCCTCACCAGCTAAAACAATAGCATCAAGTGAAGTTGACTTCCCCCATTCATCTTACTGGAGTGTCAGCCTTGAAGCATAAACATGCACACTTAAGTACCAACACTGTTAACCAATTCACTGCTTATTACCAGGCTAGAAATAACTAGTCAGCACAATTAGACAGTGCCTGGATGTTTGTGATGTTCTTGACGTGCTATCACTTGACAGTGTTGAATACACTAGCGATATGAAAATAGAGAGCAATCTACTAAGTTTAAGATCTATTTTTCTAAAAAAAGTATCTGTGTAATGTCGCACACTTAGGTTTTGGAATCCTTTTTAAACACCTCCTTCTTCTGCATATCTAAAAATCTCCCAAACAACGACACTCAAGATTTCTCACCTACTCCCTACCTCTAATTTTTTTTCTCTGTGACCAGTTGCTGCCTGACTGCCAGCTTCCTCTGCCTTGGCAGGGACTTCATTTCACTTCATATATATGCTCAACATCTTTGAGAGAATGTTAAGGAAGAAGCATTCAAAATTGGCCCAAAAGCAACATGGATATTCTGAACTGATTGAAACAGCCAAGCAGAAATTATAAAAAACACACTACCACCATCCTTGCGGTATTACAAGGATGAGGGAGGAGACAAGGGGAACGCATGAGGCCTGCCCTCTCTTCTAAAACATCCCAGATAAATAATGCCAAGTTATTATATATCACATTTTCTCTCTAGAAAGAAAAACACTTTACTGATTGCTTCTGCAATGCTTACTGCATCCATTTTATAGCTGAAGAAACTGAGGCAGGAGGC
>NW_009258218.1:1410203-1457546 GCF_000687185.1 Egretta garzetta
ATGCAAAGTCCCGAGACAGCTCTCAGATTATTAAAACACCTTGCCTCTGGTCAGGTGGCATCTTAAGCACACATTGCAAATTCTGTTAACAGCTGCTGGGAAAAAAAGCTTCTCTGCCCTCTGCCTCCCTTACCTTGAATGACTGAATTATAAGAAGAACCCAGAGCCACAGCATCAAACACAGAGGCCGAATCCTACCTTTGCTGCAAGAACTTAACCCATGTTGTTATCCATGCTTCTCCATGCTGCCAGCCTGCCAGAAAACAAGACTGGTGGAGGAAACCAGCCTCTGCAACAAGAACACTTCATGAAGTCCCCGAACAATGCAAATGGGCTCTAGCAGGAACCAAAACCGTATTGCTGATTCCTCTCTCTGCATTGTTCAGTGTACTTTGGTTTGGACCAGCAGCAAATTAATCTAATTAATACCCAGCAAGACCTGATTCCTGGAAGTCTATGTATGTTTCCCACTAGGGATTTTCCTTTTCTTCTTACTGGCATCCATTTGCTGGACATAAATTTATCAACAGCTTTTTTCAAACCTTTTTTCTGCCTGCATCTTCCTGCCTCCGCCTCTTTCAAATCAACTATTTTTACACTGGCAATGCAGTTAAACACCTAATAACTTTTAAAAACCACTATAGTATGAAGAATTGGGATGTATTCTTTACATAATGACAATAAAAACCCCTAGAGTGAGTATTTTTCAGAATATTTTATTTTCTGACATAGTTCTGAGAGAACACCTATTCTGCTGTGTTTATTGAGCAATACTTGACACATATTCATCGAACAGCCACCACAGCAGCACTTAATTAAAGTCCATGTGTGTTTAAATGATGGGAAACCTTTAAAAAAAATAACATTCAAAAACTGTATTTACTTTCCCTGGCAAGTGTTTAGCTGTTGCACACGGATTCTTTCTAACTATCATTATCTAGAAGGCACTTTTTGCTTTCAAAACAGTTCACAAAGACTCTGCTAAGCATTACACAAGTTGCAGAATTATTTTACTGATGCGTTTATATTTAGGTACCTAGATGAGCGTGCAGAAGCTGCAGTTGGAATGAAGAGGCAGAAGATACCAGACTGGCAGTGATCCCAAGCCGCTCACACGCTGATGTTCAGGACAGCACATGTGGGTGCCACATGAGCAGGTGAAACTGTGCTTCTACATGTGTGGAAGGGAGGATAATAATTAAACAATCAGATGTGCTAAGTGCATCATGCTGGGACATCGCTACATTTCAGATGGGTTGTGAGGTTTGAAGCCGAAGGCGATAACTGAGGAAGTGGCCAAGTTACAGCTGTAGTCATGAGGTTTTCTGCATGGTCCCTGGAGCACCACGGTGCCAGCCTTGTCCTGACACACTCCCTGGTAGCATGCCAGATGCTTCGCAGCCTAAGGTGAGCGCTCGATATCTTTCAGCTGCTAGGGCTCCTTAAGATTTTTCATTCTGGATATTCTCCAAGTCTCCTCTCTCTGCATGCCCTTGCACTGGAGTGCTGGGGCCGGGGCCGAGCTCTGCCCTCTGCCACCTGCACGCGCGGGGAGCTGCGGTAAGGCATCACCTCATTCTGATTTTAACTGTAGCTGCTGTAAGAGCTGCAAATGGCAATGCAAAGGGTCATAATAGAGCCCAGGGAGTTAAAATCTGCCCTCGCAGGGCTTTATGAATTGTCATTCTGTGTCATTCTGTGTGATTCTGTGTGAAAAGTTTTTGTTGCACTTCAGTAGGGCATCCTGCATCCTGATTTGTCCTTCCCTCTCCAAACCTTTGCCTGGAGGTTTTTTTAACTATAATGTCATAGTTGAATTATGATTATTATTGTTCTTATTGTATTATTGCTGTTGTTGTTACTGTTACTGTTGTCATTATTTTTATTGTTATTATTATTATTTCTTTTGAGGTAGAAGCTATACTATCCGGAGAACACGGGTTTAGTCTTTGCACTGTAACTGAACTATTAACCTGAACTGCATAGAAATGCTACACCAAATAGCCGTACATTTATTCAGCTGGTTCTGGCCCTTTTTAAAGCAAAACTGGGGAAGTTTCTCAAGAAGAGGTACAGCGGGGGGTCATAGAGGGCACCCACCCCTCCGCTCCCAGGCCCTGACCTGAGGAGCCCTCTTGTTTCTCCTGTCCAACACACACACAAAGCTGCTGGAGGGACCTGTATGGCTGCACAGTCGTGTCAATGGGCAGCTGTCCGTTTCCATACAGTCTTTCCATACGTAAAAATCTGAAGGGAAAACAAACCAAGCCACCCTCCTGTGGACTGAAAGTCACAGCTTGCACCATGAGGCTCAGCCTCCGGGACTGCTCCTCCTTCCACTGCTGCTGCTGGCAGTTTTGTGGCTTCCACAGGTTGCTTCTCTGAAACATCTGCTTCCCTTTCCACGTGGTTTCAGGCACCTGTATTTTCAGTTGTAAGCTCTTCTGGGTGAGGTTGATGACTATCTACACAGTTGGAGAGGGTTTAGCACAACAGCCCTGATCTCTTGCATTGTCTCCAAGACCTGCAGTCCACCACTAGCAATAAATGCACGTCGGTAAATATCTTGCTCCACTACCTCCAGCTGAATACAAAGCAACATGGAGTTTTGCCTCTCATGATAGAAATCTTGCATAGCATGAGCCCAAGCTATTTCACAGACCACCTGCCTTTTCTTAACCATGTGTAGAATTGACTACTAGGAATCTCAATGTGGTTTATATGTTATTAATAAAGTTAACATTTCTATTAAATGCTACTCCCTTCTGGGATTCTCACCCAACCTTGAGTGTAATAATCAAGAAAGAAAACTTTCTGTCACATTATTAAATATTCAGTTGCAACCGTATAGAAGACTCTGGTAGCATAATGCCATGTTGGCATCTTTCCAGTACGGGAAATTTTTTCCATACATTTTTTTTTTTTCAATTCAATTTATTGCAAAACAGTTGCTTTCTGTAATATCACAGATTTATTCAGAGTTTACAATGCAATCATTGCTCCTTGCTATTGGAAAAGATTTATTTAGCCAGTTTTGGCCTTCATTCCAAAAGGCTGAATGCCAAATCATTACAGTGTATCTGGTGTTCTGTTGTCAGAAAATATGATCTAGCATTAAGATACTATTCAGAGACTCTAAAAGCCAGAGAAAATAATTGTGGTAAATCAAAACCTCATAAATACTTTATAAAGTTGTTTTTAATGTCTGTCCTCATGTGTGACAAAAAAGTACCAGTTTACATGCAACGAGAATACATGAGTTTTGAGGCTTCATTTCCTATATCGTCTGAGTTTTAAAACAATATTAAAGTCTATCCCATATAGATGCAAAAGTCAGGCAGTTGTTGTCACATTGTATTTTCTGGTACTACTGCCTTTTAATAAGCCAAAAGACAGCAAAACGCTTTTCTAGACTTAACTCCAAATGACGTATTTTCTTTCTTTTTTTTTTTTTAAGACACAGAGAGGCTAAGAAACATATATATGGCTCTGAAGCTGAGGCCACAACCGTGCAAGCACATGCACACAGGCAATGCTCAATGTGGTTAAAGAAAAGCACATGCCAAAGACTTAGGAGCAGCTGGCCCTGAATTTTGGCCTCAACACGCCATGTGAAATAGAACATATGTGTGGACTAGGTTTGACTCCCTTCAGAGGCTTCTGGAACACAATAATATCTCACTGGGTAAGAAAGCTGTTCTGTCTTCCAAACTACCTATGCCAATAACTTTTTATATCTCCACCAAAAAATGCAACACAATTTTCCTGTGTAGCACATCAATGTGACAGATAACAGTGATTGCCAGAAGCTTGGAGATGGCAGCATATATGGGATGGATATTAAACTGAGCCTGTCTAGAGGCATGGGAAGAATGGGGGAGCAACAGGCAGAATAACAAACTGAAGCAAAGATCATGTCCAGATCTTACTCTGTAAATATTCCACTTACTTACTTATTTTTGGAGTACCAGAAATCTATCAATAATTTACCTTTTAAGGTTGTAAAATTGCACAACCTGTGGGCCAGGGAATCTGCTACCTCACATCATATTGCATACAAATTCAGAAGCAGCTAACCAATGCAATATGGAGAGGTGCTTTTCGCAAAGAGGAAACCACAGAGGCCAGGAGGGAACACTGGGTTGAACAAAGAGGCTGAGCTTGGAGGTAGTGCTCAGCCTGATCTGACTCAGTTGCCTCTGAGCAGTTTAAACCATGGCCATAGTCCAAAGGAAGACAGAGCTTATTTAATCACTGTTATGCATCACTGGTAGAAGAAACTGAAGGTAGTGAAATCCTGCCAAGCTCTGATGTTCATGGTAAGCTATAGAGGTAATAGCAGTTTTTTCCAGCTGGAGTTTTTTTGCCAGTGGGGAAAGAAACTGATCTATATGTTCTGAGGTGACCAATAATTTTATGGGCCTGGCTCAAAGGAAACAGATTTTCATAAAAGAGGCGTTGAGCGCTTTCTGAATATTAGGCAACCTTAATGATGTTTCATGTTGAACACTCAGAACCTGACAATATTCAGAATCTTTAATCAATTTTGAAAATTCTGGCCATAATATGGACCTGTTTCTGGTAAGAGTAGAGAGGGCATCCACCAAGAAACCCAGACAGAGGAAGAGGTAATCTGGGGAGCACCAGATACAGTGTGGCTACTCATACCCTCCCATCAAAGCTTTTAATCCATCCTCATTCCTATTACGTCAATGTGTATTTTGAATCAGCCAGCCCCTCTCAATGATTCTGCAATGGCAGTCTCATTTTTAAAAATCTCCCAGAGGTAGTAAGCCTTAACAAATCTGGAATCAAACCCCAAAGTTCTAGAAAAGCTTGATTTTGAGCTGTGTATTCCAGTTTAGCAGACTGCAAGTACAATTATAAGTGGATTACTCCCCATTCTCTAGGATTGTGGAAGAAGAACTCTTTATTTAGACACTGTCTTCAACGGTCCTTAAAAGCCCTCATAGTTTGATGATAAGTATAAAGGGAAACTCACTAGCAGTGAAAAAGGGAAAACATGCAACATAGTAAAAACAAAGTCTGCTCCATTTAGATTCAGCTTCTAAGAAATACAAAACTTTGTACCAACAATGATTATTTTTTACTGAAACACCCTATTCAACATATTACATACATGCACTTAAATACATCCTTAGAGTGAAAGCACACTGAAGTTTCATAGCAAAGCAGTCAAAATACACAACTTCTAATATTGCCTTATGCTAGGTGATCCCATACTGTGTTTTCTTAGAGTCTTTGTTTCATTGGGGATATTCTTAGCAAGCATCTAGTGAATATTCCATTTTATCTGTGTAATTCATGGTGTGACTTCATGTGGCACACAGCTCACTCTTACTCTGAAGCAACAACCTATGTTGATTATCTCAGATTTCACAATGGCATTCATTTGCATAGGGTTTCAATCAGCTAAAAATTATGATAATACCCTTATAAGCTCAGGGGAAATCACTATCCACATTCTTGTTGAGAAGTAACAGAGATACAGACATAACTAGAGCTGGCAGGCCAATTTCACACATGTAGAAATTACTTCTTTTTAAAAAGTCTATCACGAGAAGTATTCTGTAGCTTTAAAAATCATGATTCCTCATTGAGTTTAGCTACAATTGTGAGTGTTAAGTAGTTCTGCAGCTTGGTCCTCCATAGCCTCTGCCATCAGACACCCAGGAAGCAAATAGCAAACAGTTTCTGACTGCCTTTGAGAAGCCAGTTTTAACGGAGTCACCAGCACCACCTCCCACAAAGCAGAGGTAGGAAGAGAACCCAGATCATCGGGGCACCACAGAACTGCTGTACGTGCAAGGTGGTCTTTCTACCTTTTGCAGTTCCTGACTCATTCAGCACATCTCGAAACCTCTGCAACAAGCAAGACTGACTCCTGTTGCTGACTCACCCCTGCACTAGGTCACCCTGTATGCTGCAATTTTCTCCTGCTAAAATAGTAGATAAACATGTGAGCAAAGCCTTTTATAACTAGAGATGCCACACGAATTCAGGTTGTCTCTTTGTGTTCCATAGGAAATTCTGCAGTTAAGAAATGTTGAACATGCCCCACAAACCTATAAAAAAAGAAAGCTCTCTGAAGCTGATCTGTTTATTTTTATTTCAACTTTTAAACCTGTTTGTAGTTTTTAATATTGTACTTAATTCAAAATAAGAAACAAGATGACAAGAAATATCAAAGCATTTCATTCTGAAAATGGGGAAGCGAAACCATGCAGCAGCATCAAAGCACCTTTTCCTTCCCTGCCATCAAAGGAAATCTTTGAAATCAGCAGATATTACTATAAATTATTTGCAGCCTCAGTTCTGGTACAACCAAAATTTTGAAAAGTTCAGAACCACGTTGCTTATGTATATGCTAATTTCTCTTAAAAATGCAAACCAGAAAATCAGAAAAAAGTCTGTCAGTTGGTATCATATTATCAACCCCGTGATTAATAACAGGGTTGGAACACTGAGGTCCTCTGCAGATCTCAGCCACTGGGAGTTAACAAAGGAGCGAACAGCCACAGGAGGATTTGTGTTAAGGTTTCATTTGCTGTCAGAGAAGAAATGGTGACACCCAGGAACTCAAGACTCACTGAAGACCTGGAAGAAAGAATTTTCTCACAAAACCCCCTTCCTTTCCCTTAAGGCTTCGTTCCTTCATCTTGCTGGTTTGTCATGCTTCTCCATTCCTTCATCTGAGTCCTCTCCCTGACTCTGAGGTATCTCTGGTGTCCTACAAAGTTGTAGTGGAAGACAGAGAGTAGTCTTATGTCTGAGCCCAAGTGCTGCGACCGCCCTTCTTGATGGTGAGCAGAAATCTTGTATTATTCCTAAACACAACCTACTGTCTCATCTCCACCAAAACCAGACATTGCATCAAGTCCAGCTCAGTACTTACACCAATACATTTTCTGAGGGCACATAGTGAAAATACATGTTTAATTTATTCAAGTTTAGTGTTGTTAATAGTGTTTACATTAAGAATATTCTTAACATCCCTGTCATGATAGTTGCTAAAATTGAAACAGCAAAATAAATGAGATTTCCCATTTTAATTCCCAGGAATCCAGGTTAGTTTTGAACATGAATTCTTGGAAAAGCTGAAGATGATACCATCTTACAGATCAATTCCAAACAGCAAACTTTTCTTATCACCTGCATAAAGATCAAAATATATTTTCAGAACCTCTATCTCTAACTTTTAGAATCTATGAGCAAAATTCATTAATTATTCTCCTTTTCCTCCTCTTTAATCTCCCCCAGTCAACATGAAATCTTGGGATGAGTAGAGACTTTCACATTACAAGTCCACAGTTATTCCGTATTTGGCTGTGATTTGTTGCTGGTGTCTTCCGAACATGCGATCTCCTTGTGAATTTCCCTTACACTACTATTTGACAGGAGAACTGTTTTGTGTTTATGAAGAATTAATATCAAGTTCAATGAACTTGAAACACTATAGACTGAATATTTGCAAGTTTTGCTCCCTGTACACTCTCTGTCACATCACAGACTGACAGCAACTGGGCTCCAAGAGTAAAAGGCAAACTTTGTCTTTCACATCCCCTGTCAAAAAAATCCATTCTTTATAGATATGAATACATTGGCCAATTGTCAATGTCAAAGACATTTTTTCTAAATCTGTGAAACCTTCTAGGTTTTGAAAATCTTCTTCCATGCTAAAATTCTAAGTGCTAAACATTAGGAAACTGTTATAATCTTGTCAATCTGCATACGAAGTTCACAATTATATAATTCAGTTTTTAGCTGTGAGGAAGCCAATAGTTGCCCGCAAGGATATCTGCTGTTCCTTAAACCACAGTCCTGTCTAGGGTGAAGGACAGTAGTCAACAAACACACTGTGCAAAATTATCTTTATTTTCTGCCCTGAACTTGTCTAATGAGAAGTGTGATGTGGGCAGAATAATATCAGGACTGATTACACTTTGCTTTTGATCCAGTCTTTGGATTTAAAGCTCTCTTTCATGACAAATGTCTGAGTTCAGTGAATAATTTCATTTTTTTGTGAAGAACTTTAGAGGAAAAAAACCAAACCAAGACTAAGAATTTCCATGCATTGTAATAGTGATTTAACACTCAGGGGGCAATAAGGAGAATATACAGACTACTGAGACAATGCACTGTAAACAGTGCTTCACTTGCCACAGAGCACCTGGCCCAAAGTTTTCAGGCAGCACCGTTTAATGCCTGCACCCTGCCCCGCTCTGCCAAAGCGGTGTGGTGCAACCAGGTATTCAGCCCCATAGAGGGGAATGAAGACACAAGACAAGATGACATTTGTCAATGAAATAATGCAAAACAGATTACATTTTAACATTTTATCTGCTCTGTGTTGCAAAAGGAAATAATAAGATAAGGACCAAATTACAGATTCCCAGCTGAGGGAATTCCCAGTTGCTGTTTCAGTCGTGCTTTTTGAGTTTTGAGTGTTTTATAAAAACTTACAGGAAATGCTGATGAAGTTAAAAATTGCTTTTAGTTGTTAGTTATCAGTGAATATTTCACAGAGGGGATGGATAGACACAGAATGACGAGAGAACGAAAAAAAAGGGAAAAAGACATTTTCAATTAATTCTAATAATTTTCTGATTTCAGAATTTCAGAATAAATGGCAATATTTAAGCCACTTTTGTGCTTTTATGCAAAGCATGATATTATTATTATTATTGTTACAGTCATGCCTTGAAGTACTTAGTTTTGGTCAAGTTCTTAATTTTTAACCTCAGAAAAAAAAAAACCCAGCAACATCCTTCCAAACACAATGCTCTCAATCCAGAAGAAAAATGAATACTAACACAGTAGGTGGTCTTCCCACTGAATCACTATCAATGCCTGCACCATCTGGGTTTTCCTTGGAGGTCTATCCAAGAACTGACAAGACCCAACCTTGCTTAATTTATGAGACAAGACCATAGCCAGTGATTATATGAATGCAAGCATGTATAGTAACATTTATGAGGTTTACAAATATTGTATGATACAATTATATCATGTAATAAATAGGTGTATAAGTAGGCTTTTAGGGTCATTATAACACCTTTACGGAATTCTGTCAGTGAACTTTCATGGCCTATTCAGTTTACACACTACTTGCCTGGAAAAAGTACCCAGTAAAGAAAATAAGATTTCATTTTTGTTGGAAAAAATACAAAAACTTTATTTACTACACATGGATTATGCTTTGAAACTCCACTATGTGCCCATTTTTTTTTCTCTTGCAGAACATCCAAAAGCAGTAGTCAAGTGGTAGCATGTTAAAGAATAAAACAGAGTTTATGCAGAAATGAAACAAAAATTTTGTGTCCAAAATCTTTATTTTATTAAGTAACTTAGCTTTTTACTGCAATGTAATTTTATTCTATTTAGAATTTAACAGAGAAACATATCTCTGCATGTTTAGAGGACTCTAAAGAAGAAAAAAGCTATTTTTAAACCCTGAAACAATACATATAGAACCTAAATTACAAACAGAAGTACATAGATATAAAGAACTATAAATGATAACTGAGAGCAGCAAGCTTTTTAAATCTCTGAACAGTACAGCTGAGTCACCAATATCCCATATACCTCAGAAGGAAACTGATATATTTAATGATTAATATTTTCTTACCAATATCCCAAACTAGAGAGGTAGTGGAAAATCAAGTTCAGAAGTTCATACCCAGGTTTAATACAAACAGAGCTGAATTACAAGTCACTGTAGTTCTGACCTCCTACTCACTCATGAATTTTTCATGGTACCAAAAGTTTTTCTTCCTACCCTTTTATAGTTAGTAATTTGGCTACTTTCCCAAAGAAGCATTTTTCCACTAACCTAGGTATTACACACCAGTTCCTTTTTTTCTTCTTCTTTGTTAGATTCTTATTTTAATTATTTTGATTTCTTGTTCCCTCTTTTTTTAATAAAAAGATCCACTATACAGACTTTCACAGTTCCCTAGTATATGCAATAAAGAGACAAGAGATAAAACTTTACAGCCAATGTCCAGCAACAATGGGCAACTTTTCACTTAAATTCCTCTTAAAATCAGAAATAGATCTGGCTTGTCTAGACAAGGACACAGGATAAAGACTGTAGGCACCCAGCTTAGGAGCACTAGCTCTGCACAAAGAGAGGATAGCAGAAAGGTTCTGTAGTATCTACAGCTTGATGGTGAGAAGACTTCCTTACAGTTGCAATGCCTCCAAGCTGTGAGAAAGAGCTGTGACACCTACTAATTCAGTGGTGCTAGGGATGACATAGAAGACCAGACCTAAGAACTGGGAATCTCCATAAGCAGCACTACCATCTGTTCCTGGGCACCTACTCTCAAGCATGCCTACTTGAGAGCAGCTGCCCAGTCAGCATGGGTTTATGCAAGGCAGGTCCTGCTTGACTAACCTGATCTTCTCCTATGACAAGATGACTTGCTTAATGGATGAGGGAAAGGCTGTAGTCTTTGTTTACCTGGACTTTAGTAAAGCCTTTGACACCTTTTCCAACAACATTCTCCTGGAGAAATTGGCTGTTCATGTCTTGGACGGGCATATTCTTCGCTGGGTAAAAAACTGGCTGGATGGCTGGGCCCAAAGAGTTGCAGTGAATGGAGTCAAATCCACTTGGTGGCCAGTCAACAAGTGGTGTTCGCCAGGGCTCAGTGCTGGGACCAGTTCTCTTTAGTATCTTTATCAATGATCTGGATGAGGGGATTGAGTGCACCCTCAGTAAGTTTGCAGATGACACCAAGTTGGGCAGGACTGTTGGTCTGCTTGAGGATAGGAATGCCCTGCAGAGGAATCTGGACAGTCTGGATTGATGGGCCGAGGCCAACTGCATGAGGTTCAACAAGGCCAAGTGCCAGGTTCTGCACTTGGGTCAGAACACCCCCATGCAACTCTACAGGCTTGGGGAAAAGTGGCTGGAAAGCTGCCTGTGGGAAAAAGACCTGGGAGTGTTGGTCAACAGCCAGCTGAATATGAGCTGACAGTGTGCCCAGGTGGCCAAGAAGGCCAATAGCATCCTGGCTTGTATCAGAAATAGTGTGACCAGCAGGACTAGGGAAATTATTGTTCCCCTGTACTCGGCACTGGTGAGGCCACAACTTGAAGACTGTGTTCAGTGTTGGGCCCCTCACTACAAGAAAGACATGGAGGTGTTCGAGTCCATCCAAAGAAAGACAATGAAGCTGATGAAGGCTCTGGAGCACAAGTCTTATGAGGAGTGGCTGAAGGAACTGGGATTGCTTAGCCTGGAGAAGAGGAGGCTCAGGGGAGACCTTATCACTATCTACAACTACCTGAAAGCAGGTTGTAGTTAGGTGGGTGTCGGGCTCTTTTCCCAAGTAACAAGCAATAGGACGAGAGGAAATGGCCTCAAGTTGTGCCAGGGGAGGTTTAGATTGGACATTAGTAAAAATTTCTTCACCGAAAAGTTTGTCAAGCATTGGAACAGGCTGCCCAGGGAAGTGGTGGAGTCCCCATCCCTGGAGGTATTTAAAAGATGTGTAGATTTGGCACTTAGGGACATGATTTAGTGGTAGACTTGGCAGTGTTAGGTTTACATGTGGAATTGATGGTCTTAAAGGTCTTTTCCAACCTAAATGATTCTATGGTTCTTTATATCTCAAGCTGGTCTCTGCATCCTGAAGTCAGCAGATCTTACTACACTACTGAAGACTCTCAGTTTAGCTCTGGTGTTGCACTTCAGTTGTGCAAGCACAATTCTTACCTGCCTGCAGTATGCAGAGACAGTTCTACTCACTGCCATAGACAACTACAATTTTTATACTAGTTATACAGTGCTCGGGATCCACAATAGGCTTCCAAGACTGTTCATGACTATTGCATTCCCTTTTCCATGGCAAGAAAAACAGATGACGCCTTCCTGCAAGCAACTCATTTCCTATAGGTGAAACCCTTGCAGAACAGGACAGATGTCTATGAGAAGATGACAACGTGAGACATGGAGTCATCAGTCATTCTGGGCCCAACTCAGTCACACATACCCTCTCAGCATATCTGACATTTTGCAAGGTCTGCTTTGTGTGCCTGAATCTTAGCCTTACAGACACATTTAAATCTGAGCTCTCACACATGATTTTTTGTCCAGTTCTAACTCATCCATTTTTCCCTATTAGTACCATAGATATTTGCCTCTTCTATTACATGCTCAGTCATTTACAAAACTGTTTTCAATGATTTGGATTGTCCTGTTTCAAATCCTGTGGTCTATCATTAACGATGATATTTCTGACTGGCAGGTGCTGCACAAAATGCAAGTTCAACTTAAGAATCAAGTTAAGGATAATAGTATAGGCTAAATAATATTTAAAACAAATAAATAAAGCATTATTAGTGCTAAAATACGTTGTATTTTAAACTAGTTTTAATTTATAGAAAAAAGTCCATCTTTAAAATATTATTTCTCTCTATTCTCTATTCTCTCTCTATTCATACAAGAAAGCAGATAAGAACTCCAATTGAAGTTATGTCTTCCTACAAAGGTACCGTGACCTGCATTATTTAAAAGCAAACCTCTGCTTCTCTCAGATACTTTATTTAGCTAAGAATTAATAATCAAATGTACAATATCAAGCCATTTTGAAGTCAATGAGATTTGCAAACACACAGCTAAAGACCATAAAAATTTAATCATACATTTTCAGGAACAGGTCTGAGCACGGAGGCTGTTCTGTCATTCAGAGAAGAAAGCAATAGATAAATACGGTATTCACCTTTTCATTTGCAGGTACAAAACAAGGTAAGGAAAAAGCATTTGGAGAAAGAGGGTTGTTTTAACATGAAAGTTAAGTGCAGCTCCCATTACTGAAAATACATCTATGCATTATGGGTATCATATCTACGTTGCAGAGAGAGTTGCATTATGCAAATGCACATTCCTTCCTTTTGCTTCAGCCCCAGACTGATTCAGACATATGGTTTGCAGAATGCTTGCAACTGTCTCGTTTTTGGCACTTCAAGTACAGGAAGCAATATGTTATTTGTATATTCTGTTAGGGACTAATACAATACAAAGCCCACTGAAACAGCTTAACTTTGGATCATACCCTTCAATTCTCTCCTGACTAGTCTACATTGTTTCCTGAAAAGGCATCACTTAGATTCTTTTGTAAAGGTAGTTTGACAGCTGCTTTACCGGTTATTACTAGTCTTAAGGCTTTTCCTGCATTGTTCTGCATTTACCCTGCAATTTTTTTCCATCGCCTCTGTGTTAGGCTCCAGACCTGATCTCAGAGAAGACAACAGGAATCTTTCCATTACTTCATGACAAACGATTTAGATTGGAAACCAAGTCTGCCCTCCGGGGTGAGAAGTGATTTGCATGACTTCCAACTAGAGAGGCTCCAGTCTGCATCAGGACACTTGGCTATCCCACCACACCCTAGTTTCTGAGTCCTTGTAGGAAAGCTACAGATTTGCTGTGTCAGCATGTTAGGCAGCAACGCCTGTAAAGACAAGGCATAAAATATGTTTCCCTGATTCACTGTCAGCGATGCTTGTCATTTCCAGTTACATTTTGTTCTAATATGGCTTAAATTAGTGTCATTTAACAAAAATTTTATTTCCACTATGCTTGCGTTTCAGTTCCAGTGGAGTTGCCTTTTTAAAAATTTGACTGATCACAGAGAGTACAACGATACTAAATATTACACCTTAGTCCTTTTAAGCAGTGCAGACTGGTCATTAATTTACCCATTGTAAAAGGACACTTTTTTTCAGCTCTGTCTTCCAAGATCTACAGTAAGCTCTTTTCTTCTAGGAAGAAAACAGGTTAATAAATAATCCAAAGTCTGAGGTTTATTGGCCTTTTTTGTCATTCACGTCCAGTGGGAATTATAGCAAGGAACAGTTGCCCTTGTTAACCTGCAAACATTTTTCACTCAGTTAGGTCATTGCCTCTGGCTCAAGGGTCCAATTTTCCTTTCATTCATTAAGCACATTGGGAAGCGGAGTTCCTAACCCTTTCCAGTCTAAATGTGGAACAATCACATCCCCTCACAATCAAGTGCCAATGTGCTGGGACCTTTACGTTTCACTGTGATCTCTCAGTGACGCAAGTTTTTAACAATTGAAGGATATTAAGTCAAAAAGTTGTTTTCTAATTGGAGGAGCTCAGGGGATTTCAAATAATGAACTCTTATAAACTGGAAGCTGGTACATGTGCCTTTCCAATTATTTTTGTTTAAAATCAGGCGAGAGGGCACCGCTAATCTCAGAAAGCAGATTCCAGAAGTTCTGCCTAGGAATTAAGGCCATGAAGCATAACAGTTGAGCAGGCATAAACCATTATTGCTTTGGGGAGATGAAATGACATAGTCTCATATGTCATTTTACCGGATGGCGTAATAGCTAAAGAACAATGTCATTCCAGTTTTAAAAAGTCTATTTCATATAGCTAATTCAATTATTCCTTTTGGAGCATTCATAAAGAAAGGAGAATGACCCTTTCCTGTTAGTAAAAGCCTTTGCTACAGAGTGTCTCTGGATGCAGAGATGGATGAATGATGGATGCGGTCTGGTAATTAAGAGCTAAACACTTGATTTCTATATAAATAGACCTCTCTATGCACATCAATGACTGTGCCAAAATACAATAAAAATCTTATCTCTGTAATGAGCTAGCAGCAGTGTTTAAATGAGGCCAAGTCTAGAAGATACGCAGAAAAATCACTAATCCTTTACAGCAGTATAACTGGAGATTTTGTAAAGCAGAATACTTTAAAATGGGAACGAAATAACTAAAAGGGTAACCTCTGTAAAATTGCACAGAAGAGGCTTTGGGATACGGCAAAGAAGACAAATGAGTGAGCGAAATGTGGAATATGGAAAAGAAGAGCTTGAATTTCACATCTTCATCTGATTTCTACTCCTCCTGAGTGTCGAGAAAAAGCACAGGAAGAATTTCTCAGGAGCTGCACTTAATGATTTCATGGCATATCATGGAGAGGTAAACTGAAAAAGAAATGCAGTTAGGACATGAGATAAGCACAGTATGAACCAGAATCTTGGCAATGGAGGGCAAGGGAAAGGGATGCAGACTGAAGACGGAGCAGAGGGGAACAATACACAGGGGTCTGGACGTGTGGGATGCATGTAAATAACAACTCAGCTGCAGATGCAGGAAGAGAAAAATTGACATTAACATTGGTGTTAAACAGAAAAAAGAAAAGAGCTGATGGTCAGAGGCTGGCAGAAGAAAAGCTGCTGCGGATTTTCATCTTGAAAATATTGAGCTTATTGTGGTCTGTATAAAGATTCCCAGAAAAATTAGCAGACATGTCAGGGGAAGTAGGATATTGTTCAGTGGGGAGAGATGGAAAGGGAAATTTGGGAATCATGTCTTGGCCAATTGTTGAAGAAGTTGGAACAAAGTCAAATTTTTAGGGAGGTTCCCAAAGAGCGGGAAAAGCAAAACTGGTGCTTTTTGAAAACACACACTTGTTTTTCTTGTTACTTGTACAACTTATGTGTCAAATGTCAACATTTTGTTATTTCTAAAAAAGGAGGGAAGAAACATGTTTTGTTTGAGCCATGTGACTGCCTACATGCAGATAGCAGAAGTGAAGACTTCAGCTTGAAGAGTGTAGGGTAATTAAACACACACATTTTGGGATGTTTCCGAATCAGCTACCAGTGCAGGCAGGCTGTTCAGCACTGCTTACACTCTCAAAGGCTCAGAGCTAAGTTAGGCAGGAAGCTGGTCAGCAAGAGAGTAAGTCACGAAAATTCAGAAGCAATTTTTTTCTTCAGTTGGGATTTGTCAAAACTAAATTATTAAAGTTTATATGCATAAATACATTTAAGTATATAGGCAGAGAAAGAGAGAGATATATATCTAGATCAGAATAGTTATAGAGATATAATTCCCATCTGTCAATATTGTGCCAGATACCAGCTAGAATCAGGAGCAGGCCCTGGACTCCTGTTCAACTGTGTTTGCATTCAGCCCAGCAGAAGCACCCCCAAGCAAATCAGGAGCCAGAAGGAGCAGCTGAAGGATCCTCACTCCCACACTCCTTGTCCCACAGGGTCCAATGCAGGCAGACTTCCCTAGGAGATGGAGTTTCCTAAGGCTTCCAGACTACTACTGACTCTAGAACAACTTCATTTTTTTTTCTTTTTTTTTCTTCTTTTTTTTTTTTTTTTTAAGCAATTCTTTTCTCTTTTCCATAGTGGAATGAAAACAAAGCTTCTCAAATTTGTTTGTGTGTGTGGCAGATTTATGCTGGAGGAATTAATTGTCTCTCACAGTTGTTACAAAAGCCTGGGACATCAGAGGTTCGAATTCCTGCTCTGATATAAAGAATGGTTCTTCATCCATACAATGAGAAAAAAAGCTGAGTGGGACCTATCTCTTTTTTCCAACCTGGACCCCAAATATTTTTTCTCTTATCTGTTGCCCCCCAAAAGCAACCAAACAAACCTGATACATTTCTAAAAACTTCCATTTTGACAAAGCACAGTATCCTTTGGAAACTCCAGTGCAGTGAAGATTTTTTGACTACTCTACTCAAAGCCCTTTGGAGTGTTTGAAGGACACCATAGGCCAATGCCACTTTCCTAAGTGCTCCCTCTGAGTATGGACTTCAAGTAAAGCTGTCTGAAGACTAGCACACTATTTCAAAGAGAATGTCTAAATTTAGTTTTGCATGAATGAAACTAAATTTAGAAATATCCAAATACCCTGTGAAATAGGACTGCTGCTTTCTGCCCGGTTCTAGTCATACACACAGGTGTTGCTGGAAGCTCAAGGGTCTTGGCTAGAGGATAAGCAGAATGGTAGAGAAAGAATGATGTTGCTGTCAACTCTCATCCCAAAGCCTGTAATGCTGTTGCTGCAGATTATACACTTTCAATGTCAGCAGTTACTATAATTTTACTGCAAGTCTGCTGTTATTTGGTGGTGTTCCTAAAAGCCCAACTTCTGGAATCTTGCAAAGACACATGAATTTAAGTGCAATTTTCCTCTTTAAAATAGATTTAGGTTTGTATTGGCTGCAGAGAAAAGTTTTAAATTATAACTAAAAATGCTCAACCATCACAGAGCAGATGGAAAGACCCTTCTCTTCAATACATTTTTTTTTAAAGTTCATGAATTTTAAAGCAGTTTGCTGAATTTTTGGAGCCCAATTCATAATGTTTGAGTGTTCACGTTTGGCAATACTTGATTTTTTCTTTGCCCACACACAAGCTGATGCAAGCAAGTAATGAAAAAGGGCTGAATACGTCTAGCTATAAGGCTCTGCCAAACCTTTGTTTGATGACAAGAGAAGCATTTTGGAAAGGCCTGAGAAGGACTGAAAATCTTTTTGCCAGCTTTAAAAAAAAATAAATCTAAGTTGCACCTCTGTACTCCAGGCCACACAGACTGAATAATTTCTGAAATGGAGATTACGCGGGAAAGAATGTCCTCATATGCATTTGTTAAAGCACTGAAATCCAAATGCAGTACTGATTCTTTACATTATAAGTCAATGTTGCAAGGCAAACTTTAATTCTGTGAGTGCATATGGTAATAACAACAGATTGTACTGGTCTGTTCAGGAAGAAACACTTGTAGGTTAACTTCTTGATCACATTGAGAAATTATTTAAGAAACACTGTAAAAGCTGTTTACACTTTCCATGTATTATGCATAAATATTTGTTTATGGAGCAACTGTGTGATGCTTTGCCTTTGTCAGCAACTGGAAGTTGTTACTAATAAAGACATTTAGGGTCATAAATGCCATAACCCCTAGCCGACTCCATGCAGTACTTTCCAAGAAATTGCAAAGTGAGAACTCTGGCCTGGGCTTCAAGGAAAAGTTATGCTGAGATATACAAAAGTGTTCTGTGAGAAACTCGTTAAGGGCTTTCCATATTCCCCCTTGCCCCCATCTCCACAGCCATGTAGAGGACACTGTAGCCTTACACAAAGGTGTGTTTGCCATGTCAGTTATCCAGAAGTTTGAACCCATTCTTAAGATCAGACCTAACCCCTGCCATACACTATAATATCACATCATTCTTCTCTTTGTCATCCAGTTCAAAGTTCTCCCTTCACTAAGGACCTAAGTCCCTGAGCTAACCAGCTCTGTAGGCACTACTGTCATATAAATACTCTACCTAGCCCCGAACTTCATCCTTCCCTTGCATTTCCGTATTTGACTCAGTTCACTGCATCAGAATGTTTAATTCCAATTAATACATGTCACACAACAAGGAACAAAAAGTCTGAAGTGTATGTTTGAGACATGTTAGCAATCACTTTAAAGATTTAAGGGTGAGCCAAAATGGAGCATAATCAGAAAAATTCCTTTCTCGTATTCCAGATAACAATATCAGACTTTGGCCAGCTATTTGGTTACTAACAGAAAGGCCTAATAAATTAGGACTTTTGTATAGTTTTAAGACATGAGGTCTTACTACATTACCTTGCCAGGTGAAAGACCAATGGTATAGAGAAACTTTATGCAGCAGGATGGACAAATGAGCTCAGGAATATGTTCTGGGCGTTCTGCTGTACGGTAAGGTTCTGCTATTCTCCATCAATGAGCACAATTCCCAGATTCCAAAAGTTATCCCAGAGAAATTAGTACAGTATTTGGCCCATTGTTAGCATACTATGCTTAGCAATCTCTAGCATAGAACAATACCCAGTGGATTTTGTGGGTTCAGCTTTCTACAAAACTATTTCTTTCCTTCGTACAAAGAAGGCCAAAAAAGAAGAAAACACGCAGGCATGGGAAAGTAAGTTAGGCAGGAAATAAGTCTGTATTCACATTTGTTATCCAGAAGAAAAGTACATTTGAAAAAAAAAGAAATAAAAGATACATATTTTAAAAGCTGAACATTTTAGCTTAATTTTAATTAGTATTTATTCAGAGTCCTGTGGGAAAAAAAGAATGAATGCCATATAACATATCTGATGCTGGAAAGCCCTGAATATCCTCAAACTCACATTGATTAAAGTAGAAACTGGAAACATGGGAACTGAAGGTCCTGATCTATATTTTTATTTATAAGTGTAATCTAGGCCACTATTTGATAATAGTTAAGTAAAGCATTAGGGAATTTGTATCATGTAAAGATTCCTAGGAGAAGAATCCCGTGCAAAGAGTTATATTTAAGGCTCTGGAAGAGATGAACCTCATTCGCTTGGACTGATTGTGTGTGTGATCAGTATGATTAAAGTCATCATTTTTATTCCAATTCTGTTGTAAGCAAGATTTTTCTAGTTTACATCCACAGGACCAATAAATGCAAATGCAGGGATTATAGTAGATGTGTCTAAGTTAATCTTACCTGTCATTAGAAAAGCCGTTTCAGAGTCATTCTGTGTTAAGTTACTTAGAATCACTTAGAAAATTCAAGAAACAAAAGTTCACAGAGTTTGGGTGCAAAATAACTCAATCCATTGATGTTCATTTTGTGCTTGTTATACTTCATGGGAACCAAGAGCAGTCTGATGAAGTCCTCATAAATCAATAAAAAAGCAAATGACATATGAACTGACTATATATGAGAATGGAAGTAAAAAATCACTAGTCTTACTCATCCATATTTCTTATTACTTTCTTATTAGTAGGTGGTTTTCAGTTTCTTATTAGTAGACACATCAAGTCCTAAAACTTTAGAAAGTCCTCCAATGACAAATCATTCAGACTTTTAGTCTCCACCATATAATTCCCCAAAAGACCTCTCACTCTAGTTTCAGAAATCCCATCTGCTGGCCACTATCATCAAAGAAAAGGTGGAAAAGTTCTTCATGGTCACTCCCTCCCTATGTTCTGAAGGCTTCCCTTCAGAAGAGAGGTTGTCTTCAACAGTAAGCATCATCCCTATTGGCAAAACCTTTCCATTATTAAAATCTTACCTGAAACACCATATCATATTTCTTTTAAGAATGATCACTGTCATCCCTCAAAATCCTTTTTTTCTTTACACTGCACTACGTGGGAGGGCATTGCCCAGTGCTGGCTGTGGTTTGGAGAATCAGTACCACACTGAAGCTCTGGTTTGCACTTCCAGAATTCAGTCTGGTCTATGAAGTCAGGCACTGACAACGTACAAAACAGTCTCTGTTCTCTTTGCACAATCCAAAGTGTACAAAGAGATTAAATACTATGACTTGATTTAATAAAGTGGAGGATGCGTGCTCTGCACACACACTCCAAACACATCATTGTATTTCTGAGCAGTCTACACAGTAGACTGTCTTGGCTGGGAGAGGCTACAGCACAGATTCTACTACACTGTTCATGAAAAGACTACAACTAAGAAGAAAAGCTTTCTCTGCATACATATCTCATTATTGCAGTATATACCTGAAAAGAAAGGAAGAACAGTTCCAGAGAAGATCTGCTTTATGAAACTGTGGCAGTGCTGACAAAAAAAATATTACTAAACCAGTGTGTTTGGTTCTATGAGCACTGGCAATTATTGATGCTTAGTTGGAAATTATTTTTTTTTTCTAGTATGGGTTTGTCAGCAGGAGGGTAGAACGATAAAGTTCAAAATATTTCCTGAAACACTTTAAGGTTTTTAAAAATGAAAAGCATTTTCACTGAGTAGGAAACTATTTGATACATATTTCCATTAAGACAGACTTCAGCTTTAAAAACAACATCATTATCAGCCTACGGGCCTATTCACCAAATCTTTACCAGAGTGAAAAGGTAGAGATAGTGAGTTTATTTTTCTTATTGCTCAAAATTAAGTTCTCCACCTAATTGTGGACAAGTGGGAAAGAAGAATTTTGCAAATCCAATTTCCTTCAAGTAGGAAAAAAAAAAAAGGCAGTTCCAAATCTCTTTTTATGTATGACCTACCAAACTCTAAATAAATTGTATTAAGCATTATCCTGGCTCTAAAATATTTTCTCTGTTTCAGAGAGAAGATGCAGCTCTCATTTAAATCAGCCTAACTCACTCGCAGTAAGCCTGCTGTGTGAATAGCAAAATCACCTTTATCCTATCCTGGACAGGATGCTTAATTAACTCCTAACCTTGGAATAATTTCTGAACTCACCTAGAATGCACACTGAAGACAAGCCCCCAAGTGCCTATCTGTATTACCTTGAAAGGTAATAAGGTTTTGAATTCACACAAACTGTATACTTACCAGGTTTTCCCATATCAGCTGCTTCAGGAGTCCTCTTAAGAAATTTTTTTTATTGCTTTGATTCATATCATTCCAAAGGTCTGCATTTTCCCTTATCCTATTTCCCTTTCCAGCAGCTGTTAGCTACCTTTGATCTGGGAACATAACTTGATAGACTAGGTTGCTATGTTCTGGTTCCTCTCTCCCAGTACCAGAGGGGTCAGCCATCCACATGTGCTTACTTTTAAATGCCTAAAGGTAAATAGCCATAACTTTGACAGTCTCTCCTTGTGTTGTGTTTCAGCTCTTCAACCATTGGTAAAGCTTTTAGATAATATTCTTAAAATCAATGAACATTTTCCCATTGATGTAACAATGCCCAGAATTTTCTAAATTACTGTCACTGTCTGTATTTTACACTAAGCGTCCAGACCTTCTTGAACACAGAAGAAAGAACATTTTTAAGCTCAAATCCTAATTTGTGAGTATAGATTTTATCCTCTGTCAGCTGTGACCACAAATGTACAGGGAAAAGAGCATGAGTGCCAAACTTCAGTGTGACAATCTTACAGTGCTGTCCTTTGGGATCCATCAATCAATCCCAGCCGTGAAACACCTGACGAACAGGTGCCTAGTTTCTGCTCTTTGGAGCCTTCCTGTCCTGATCCTATCTCCCTTTTTCTTTCCTTTCTTGGTTAGGCTAAAACTGAAGTTGCCCTTTTCCCATTCCTATCCAGTTGCCTCTTGTACAATATATTTATTTCTTGTCTTTTGTGTTTGCATAAGAATCTCGTAGCACTCAAGTACACACACTGAAAAATAAAGATTAATCACATAAACTGAAAACTAGGAAGAAAAGAATCAACTGAGCTGAAAATGTTTAAAGTCCTGCAAGGGTTTAAAAGGTCACAAACTGAAAGGACAAGGGTTTCTGGAAGCAGACTTACGAGTAAATAACCTCACCATGACCTCGCACTCATACAAGGAGTGAAGAGGAGGAGATGGACCCGTTAGGCAGGAAGTTACAAGAAATCTGCTGAGCTAAAAAACAGCGGAGAAAATAATATATGAAGGTCTGAAGTTGAATCTGAAGAGGAGGAATCTCCAAGGACTAACTGGAGAGAAGAAACTACATTACAACATTTTCCTGGCCTATAAGCCTGAGTTAGGAAGTAAGCAAAGCCCAGACCCGGTGCCAGATCGCCGGGATTCACTGAAGCTTACTGCGTGCCAGAACATCCTCCAAATTGAACAAGAGGGAACAGAGACAACAATGACCCTTTTTTTCATAATCTTTCTTAACTAGGAGCTGTAAAGCAGCAAAACCTAGGGACTGACCTGGAGATGGTCCACATGAATTTGCTGAGCTGTCCACAGGAAGAAAACTCCCAGAACAATGCACAAGAGGGCTGAGACAAAAGGGATTTGGATGGCTATCTAAACACAGAGAAAGAGGTTCATCTCTCCTACCAGACAGGATACCCAGTGATGTTTGAAAGGAATTTCTGCAAACTGACCTTATTATTTTTCTAGCGTGAGAAAACATGCCAGGTACCTAACAAGAAAAGAGAAAATATTGGTTCAAAGAGCATCTGACCTTAATATATCATGACACCAGAAGCAATGACTATAGAGAGAAATGGCTGGGATGGCAATCTGTACCTATTTATATTCAACTGAACTTGAAAAGGGGGCCAAAGAAATACTGAGGAAATGTGGTTAACTGAGAAAGCACTATGCTAAAGTCAAAAGGAAGTATGAGAGCCAGGTTATGAAAGAATAGGAGCTAGAAGTAAGTAAAAAGCCTACAAAAAAAAAATGTTGTGGGAAACCAAAAGGTGTTTATTTTAGAGAAAAAACAAGGAGTCAGGGAATGGACATCCAGTAACAAATCCAGTTACTGTTTTAGGGTGCAAAGAGTCCCATGATGTATGAATGTGTAAATAATTAATATAGTTAAATAAACTCAGCCTCCTTAGAGTAATGGATTGTTTTCACATCATGATCTGGGCATGTAAAGGTAGCTGTACCATGTTCTGCCCCGAGTAATGCATGGATTTAAGTCATCCATTCCTTCACAGTTTCAGACAATTGTACAGCAAGTATTATACTAGAAGGGGCTCATCCAAAATACATGCAATGCCATATAAGCCTGTGCTTTCCAAGCTGAAAAAGAAAAAAACAAAAAAACCCCACACTTTGCTACATCTTCATATAATTTAAACTTGTGGAAAAAAAAAAAAATTGGAACTGACAGAAGACAGTGTGGGATCATACAGGCATTTCACACCACATACCTTAGCCTACTGACTTAGGATTCTGTCTTCCTCCCTGTTAGTTCCACAGTGAGTAGAGAGGGACAGGCAGCTGTCAGGCAGTTTTTCAGATGTGGTCTCTAGATGAGTCTGTATCCTCCACTAAGCACAGGTGAGGAGTTTGGAAAGGCTAGTCTTCCAGGCTGGGAGCTTCAGCTGAATGCCCAAAGTCAGACAGTGTGGTCCCCAAACGATCCCTTATCCCAGTGGTTCAGAGATTAAGGTAAAACAAGGCTTCAGGAATCAACTCTCTGTATAAACTAATTCTTCCAACTCTACCCTGTACTTTATAGTATAACTTTGAGGAAGGTTCCAATACATTGAGACTACATAAGGTCAGCATTTATGTCCTGCAAATGAGTCCCTTAAAAATTCTCCTGTGCTCTTGAATTGGTTTATAGAAATATTTGTTCCACATGAACATTTGCCTCACCACACTTGTCCCAGCTTGTTATATATTTCTTTGTTCAAAGGCTTGGCTTCTCGTTTCACAGCAATCGTTAATATAAAATATAAATAAAAAAGCTACAGGGTGTATGATGTATAATTGCTTCCCATTCTTGAACTGCCAGGTTTCTCCCCCCACACATAGTCATGGCACTTATTTAATGAAGAGATAAAGAGAGAAATCATCTTCCTGGAACATTGTAAACGTCACTGAAGCCAGTCAGCGAGACAGAAGGGCCAGTATGAGATAACAGTGGAAATTATAACCTCACAGAGGTGAAGCACGTGGAAGCTGAATGGTGGACTTTCACAGGAGCAAGTTCAGTGAAGCTATTCAGGGTGCGAGCGGGTGAGCAGGTAGGTACGGCGTATAAAGGCAGTAGTGTGTGTGTACACACACACATGTGTTTGTTTATTGTAGATGAAGGAACAGAGTGAATTCAAAGCTCTGTAACTCAAAATAAAATGAGCTGAATTCATAACACGTATTTGTGTGGCAGCCTTTACTGCACATGTCATATCTGCAATAATCTGGGGTCCAGATGGCTGGGTAATGAGAGCCCACTGGCCGGTGCCGGACGAGGTTCCCAAGTCTCCTCGCACACGTGTTGGCTCGAGGAGCTGCAGCTGCTGTGCCAGGAGGCACACCACAGCGCAGGCGAGATGCGTACATGTCTGAAACAAGTGCGACCTCTGTAAATTAATCCATCGAGGGCGGGTAGGACTGGAATAACACAGACTGGAGTAACCTTCCTGACAGTGACATTATGAGGAGGGACTTTTCTAAAGGAAGTATTTCACTGCTAGACTAAGAAAATTGCGATACCGTTCACAAGAAAACTACAATCTGCATTTCAATCGCTTATTCTCTGAGAATTACCAATAGTTGACTGCTCAGCAGTCAAAACTATGGGGAACAGCCATAAAGACAGCGTATCAGTACTTGGGTACTTTAACCCCATTCATTCTTTTTTAAAAGTGCTGTCAGGCTGTTGGCTCTGCTACAAAAATAGTATGAGCTAAGGAAAGACATGTGAACTCAAGCCTGAAGCAGCATTTAAAGGGAAACAGACTATACAGAGTATTAAGGCTTGCAGTGGTGATGGAGACACAAATGCACAAATGCTGAGTCTACTGGCTAGTCACAGAGAAGGGATTTTCTGTCGGCAAGATAAACTCCAGTCCTGTTGTTAATATTATTAATTAATTCTGGAGCATCCTTTGTGCCAGCTCCACCTATCATTCACACTTCATGGGTAGTTCAATTAGAAACACTAACAACTGCGAGCTTTATAATGTTAAAAGAAAACAGTTGTTATTAAAATAGAAAATAGCAGCAACCCGTATCATCAGACCACCATAACATTGCACAGCTTGGCACAAGTCTTGAAGTCTCTGCTCTTACTGAGGCCCTGTCCAGACCACACACAGAGCCTGAAATAGAATATAAATAATAATAAAAAAATTATAAAAATAAGACGGTGTGTCTTAATCAGAATTTGCAATATAACCATCTTGTTTGCCTAATCTGTAAGTGGCAAAGCTGATCAAAAACGAACTTTCCACCCCAAGGGAAAGCCTGACATTCTGATAGTCATTTTTATAATTAACTGAGACAAAAGTTAAAATTGTCTCTTTATTCTTTTTCAGCTTTTTAGCTGAATTGTTTCAATATCCCTGAATCAACATATTTTATCTGATCTGTCAAATCCAAACTGAAATAAAAGGATCTATTCTCTCTGCTAGCATGGATCCCCAGGGACTGACTGCCATGCAGTATGGAAAACATAGTCCAGATGCACAGCATCTTTTCTATTGGGAAGAAAAGCATGAAAGATCCAAAGCAACAATTTCTATATGTCATTGTTAAGCTTATGCTGAGGCAGAAATGAAACACTGACAGACCTGAAATATTTCCACCTCCTGTGAAATCTTCAGAGAAGAAAAAAAAAAAAAAAAAGATGCTTTGCTTTCCTATGAAAATTTCTATTTTGATAAAGCAACATTTACTGACATGGAAAATCCTGTTCAAATGTAATCACCTCACACATTAAAGTTACTGTCAATTCTATATAAACATAAAGAACAGCCACTTCCAAATGTGTACACGTATACCTCACAACAAAAATAAAAAACCTACAAGAAAACACCCATTCTGGCCATTTCAATGTCACGCATGGAACAGCTAAGAAATCCGCAAATCGAGTATGTCTTTTCAACTGTACTACAGTTCTCTTGTGCTTGCACATTATGATATAATCTTTAATTACAAAAAATGCATACTATTTTTTCCACAGACACCACCACCCTGCTCCCCCCCACCCCCAAAGAAATGAATCAGTGTTCTGCAGTGAATGAGCCCATTGTCCATCGGTCCCTCGCCTCGCTTGCCACACAGCTTAGAAGGTGTCCAGTAAATGAGGCAAAGGGCTGCAGGAAGAGGATTGTTCATCCTGTGCTCAGTGTGCCTCCTAAAAGCGCCGTCTACATGTTATGCCATTAAATATACGGATTGCAGTTCTCATGCACAAGCAGACCAGGTTGATGTTATCTGTAAAACCATAATGATCATTTTCTAACTTTTGAAGAGGTAAATTTGCAATGTTCTTTTATATATAGATCAGTAGGACTTCTGCACTTGATATCAGACTCCAGCTGGCTCAAGCTTTCTGCAGAGAAAGAGACCATTCACTAACAAACTTTAATTCATATTCACACATGCAAAAATAATAAAAAAAAAAAAGTAGGGGGAGGGTTTGAAATAAATTCCTGTAATACTTGAACAAAAGTTACTCAGCCATTAAAAAAAGTGAAATCCAGTTTATACCACTGCTGCTAAGAGGGCAACCGTTCATTTCAGTATCAGAAAACTTGTTATGCTGTGTCACGCTGATGTTGCTGAAGACTACTGAAGTGCTGATATGTGAACCTAATTTGGAGGATTTGCAAGCTGTGGAACTAGTAAGATCACAGATAACAAGGGGATGGATCTATTACACACTTTCTCTGGTTTCATCATGACATAATGCTCCAAAAATCAGAAAGTAAAATACAGAGTTGGCTCCAGTCCAAGCATCCCAATATGTTAACTACAAAGTTGGATTCGTGGGTGCAGTATCAAATTAATTTCTTTTTTTAAAAACCATTTCATTAAAAAAAAAAATAAACATAATCAACAGTACTGAAGGCTAGAAGTCTTTGTTAAACACACAAAGCAGGCTTCTTCCGAGGGGTAGACTGCAGTGGAAACTCAGGAGGGCTATAGTGCTCTCTCTTTCCTTTTCCCCTCCAGTTAGCATCACTTAGCACACCACAAACTCTGGGTCACATACAGTCATATGGTTTGCAGAGCTCCACTCCCTCCTTCCCCTCTCCACATCCACAACTGTGCTTAGCCCCTGCCTTCTGCTGCAACATACCTCTGGCCTGAACAGAAAAGATAATTTCTATAATCAAGCAGGATATTCTGGCTCAAAGTCCAAAGTGTTTTAGTTAAAGTGTCAAAACCTAATGGAAATGTGTTGCATTTACTGTAACGATTTTTGTGTTGTAAACACCTGGTCTTGATGGCTCAGGTATTTTGTATAGGCTATATAATGATGATTTAGGGCGCTGCTGGCTTTGAACTTTGAACATGTTACTAACAGACTACTGAAGGATCTATATTAGAAGCTGGGTGAGAAAGGATATTTTCATAGCAAAAAAAAAATAATTTTCTCAAGGCTTTTCCTTGTAGTGTTTGGATGAAACAGATGACTTTTAGAGTATTTTGAGAGAAAACAGCAAGAGAGTGTCACCAGTATAAACAGTGTCCCTAGATGACGCACAAGAACCAGGCTCAAGTCACCATTCTGAATCAATGCAACGTAGACTGAGTCTTTTTTCCCCAAACTGAGGGTAAGCACCCCAAGCATTTAGCCATCATCACATCCACTGTTTCTGGGTTGGGTTTCTGTAACTAGAAATTCCATCCTGAACCTGCAAAGCCTCTCCTGAGAAAAAAGCCATTGAAACTTGCATGCTTCCCTGCAAAGCTTGATCTGGTTTCTGCACTTTCCAATAAAAATAATCATGCAAAAGTATGAATTGCATTATAATTTATAACTCATTTATTATCTTGGCACCTGAATTACAAACAAATTTACTTGTAAGCATAAGAATCTCTGAACTCGACTTACCAGTTTCCCCAGCAGCCAAGCTCCTGAGTTTTGTCTGGTTTTTAATCTTCAATCTGATGACTTGGACCAAAGATATGAGAAATAAGACATTTGGCTTCTATTTCCAGTTCTGTCACTGAGTCTCTGTTGCAACTTGGATAAGTCATTTAACCTCTCTGTCCCACAGTTTCTTGATCTACTAAATAGATACAGCAGTATGCAATCTGAGTGTGTTATAAAGCTAAATTAAAAGCCTTAAACAAAAGGTTCTAAGTGTCATTTCCCCCCTTTTTTTTGCTAGTTATAAGATCAAAGAGTGAGAGAAGGAATGTATTGTGTTTATAAGCAGCGAACATCTGATAAGTTTTATAGTTTATGCCAATATCACTGTAATGCCCTTTAAACCTACTGTCCCCTATTACGAAAAATTAATAATAATAACAAATCCTATGAGCAAACAGCAGTGCAAAAGACATTCCAAGGTGCAAAGGACAGTTATGTGTATTCATATCCTATTAACTTTGGTGGGAGTGTAACAATTACGGCAAACCACAGCAGGCTTCCCAGTCCCCAAAGTTTTTGGATTATTACCGTCACTCAAGTTCTCAGTGATTGATGTAGACTCCCTGTTACTGATCAAAATCACTTTGCTTGACTCCATTTTTATGTTTCTTAGATTCATTAATCCCTCCCAAAACTTAAGACAAAATGGCAGTATGAACACGCTTTTCTTAAGTTCCAAATGTAATTGGTTGTGCCATGCCATGTTGATGCTGCAGTTGTGTATCAGAGCTTGTAGCTTTACACACAGATGGATAATAAGGAACATTACTATGAAATCTGCATGGAGTTATACAATTGAAAATTGTTCCCATACACACTTCCATCTCTGATTTAAATGTTTGCCTTATGTCTTTAAAGTGCATGTCAACTGAATCTGGGAGCATACACTTACTCACATTGTCATCAGAACGCTATCATGTCAGAAGTATCTATACCTCTGCTGAAATAAGTACATGAAATAACCTTAAATATGTTACTCAGCACAAGTAATTTCTTTCTTATTCAGCACTGCTGCCTACGGAAAAAGCTTACATTTTTATTTACTGCTGTAGGCACAGCATATTGGCCAGTAGAATAAGTCTTCAACTGGAAAACTCTTCTACAATTTAGTTTCCTGTTGGTTTTCTATCCCCTTGCATTGTACTTCCAGTGCAGATGCCCAGTCCACACGTGTTGTTTCCAAATTTTTCACACAACATGTTCTTTATCTACCCACATTGATCAGCTTGGACCTGGCTAGTGTGGATAATCATTGTATGATTAGCTACAGGTTCTGGCCTAATTAGTGTAATATTACAATCTGATCAACACTTTTCACTGATCTTATTTTTCCAAAGTTTATCTGATTTTTATTTAAAGGCAACCTTCCTAAATTATTCTTATCACAAGAGCCAACATTTCTGTGTTAATACATAAGGACCTCAAATTTATCTTCAATCCAATGTGAATTTGCTTTGACAACCAGGATGTTACTTCCACTTCTGTTATGCCCCTATGTTTCCACCTCCTGCAAAAACACAAACTCCAACTTTACCCATTCCTTGGACACACACAATGTATATATATAAATAAGCCTTCACTTCCTATGGTGTCCAATAAGTAAGATGGATACTCTTCCAACTGAACTCGTGATGACACCATACTCCTTTCCCTATATGATAGTTCAAATACCAAGAGCTGTCAACAAATGTAAAAGGAGAAATAAAAATCCAGACTCTAAACATTTGTCTTCTGTCTTACCCAGGGAAAAAGAGAAATCCTGCAGTCACTGCTGACTCATGAAATATCTGTTACCAGAAAACAACCTACTTCTTCAGGAATGAGATTTTCCAGTATAGCCTGTATCAATCATTGATGTTTGGTAACATGATAAGAGCCTAAATAGCCTAGACTAAAAAACCATATGACAATTAAAACTGGCCAAGAAAAAAGGCAAAAATTCATTCATTTTCTTAAACATGAGAAGACAAGACTGTTTAAGATGAGAGTAAAATTTTACACACCTTTATGAGTGTCTAAAGACTGATAAAGTAATTCACTGATATGTGTATTGCTGATTTCAGCTAGGTTGTATTGGGAGATTACAGTGTAAACTGGAAGGGCCAATAGTGAAAAGCTCTCTAAGTAATCTCTGCTGTCCTCACTAGGACTTTCATGGCACCTATCCAGTCCAACCCCATTCTGCATCCAGTTACATCCTAACCTTTTACCAACAGATCTTCAATCTAAATACACAGTGAAAATGCTGTCTTGGTTGGAGCATCAGCTTAAGGCAAGTTCCAGGCACAGAATATGAAGTCACCGGGAGGAAACTCGTTATTGCAGTTCATTACATCAATCTCAGGCCTTCTCTTCCAATGTCCATGTCTCGGGGCATTTATAAAACTTCTTCAAGCCTGAGGTGAAGACTGTATTTAACAACTGTCTTCCTCTGGAACAGTGCAGCTCTCTACAGTAATTAAAGTGTTTATCTAGGCAAGAGACAAGATTTTCTCACAGACCTTTCAAAACTGTGAAATGGGCCCACTCACCAAGTAATAAACTTCAAAAACCTCACCACCTTTTGCTCCAAGGTCAAAGCACGCTTCTTTTACACGGACTTGTAAAACCGTAACTGTACCTATAAAAAGACAAGAACAAACCAAAAGAAGCTCTACCAAAACAAATCTAAACATACTTTCCCTATGGGAATAAGATCTGAAAACCAAATATCCCATGCTATTGTTCAGTGTCTTACTGAGGGTGCTCAGATACTGAATTAAGGAATGCAATAAAAGAACTAGATCTGGAAGTATACACATACAGAGGTACTCATACAAGAAGAGTATCTCAAGGTGAAATATCCGTAGACCAGAAATGTCCACCATTTAACCATATTTATTGTTTGACCTCTCACCCCTAGGTCAAAGTTCTGAATAGTTACAGATTTAAATGTTTCCAAACAAAACAATCCAATATTACATGTGGAAATACCTTTTCAAATACTCTTACATACTTTTGCATGAATGCACTCTCAGTCATTTTACTGGGCAAAGCATATTCCCTAGATTTAAGCTATGATCCATCCTTCAGAGCTTTTTTATCTAAACAAGCACTGCCTGGCTTTTTTTTTTTTACTACATCTGGAATTTTCAGGGATCAGACATACCTTTTATTGTAAAAATCCTACATCTAGACTAGAAAAGATCTAGTAAGTAAAATTATTATGTAATTTCTATCTAAAGATTCATATCAACTCTCACTAACATCATAAGCCCATCTGCTTCATTTGACTTTATCCCTTTGATTTTCTCTGACAGTGTTTTAAATCCCCTGTCATTTTCTGTTTTCTGCCACATGTCTACCATATGTATTGCATAAAAATAAAGGTTATTTTTCTACCACCCACCTATAAAGACAATTCAGCTACCAGAGCGTGCTGAAAATTCTGCTTGGGAGTTTACTCTAAACTGAAGATAATCAACCTGTGAAAAACCAGTCTACAATATACAATAAGGATCCTAAAAGTTGGCAAACGGAAGATAACCACTTGACCAAACAAGCATGTTATTTATTACCTACCCTGGAATGAGAATCAGGTCTCCAGAGATGAAGGGCTAGGGCACTAAGCCCTGATTCTAGGACTGGAAAAACTATTTGCCTCTGCATGTTGTTTACTGAGTTTAATCCTTTCTCTGTTTCCCGTTGTCCAAAACTCAAAGAAAAGTTTGGCTCTACTGAAGCTCTAAAAAGTTTTGGCTTCAGCTGGAAGGATTCCACTTAATGGATGCGTCACACTTGTGGAGGTTGCCGTTACTTGAGACAGAGGATATCTTCATTCTACAATGTTCCTACAGCAACCAAAGTATGGATGGCACAAAACCAGCACTACCCATGATCTCAGATTTCCTCTCCATTCCTTCCTTGAAACATTTCATACAAACACGGCATTCAATATTCCGTATGAAAGTACAAGTTCTGCGCTTTGTTTCTTAAAGGTGTCTATTGCTCATCGTAAATGTATTCAGAATACACCACTAAAATGCATGATTTCCATGAAGAAGGCACTAAAGAGATGTTTTTCTGGTTATGTCCTGCACTGCTCAGAAGTGTGCAAAACCACAAACAGAGCAAATTCTTTAAATAACAAATGTGTACGTTTTTTGTTTATATGTAGCTCTTCATGTCAAAGAATAATCTTCTTGCTTTGGTGAGATAAATCTGATGACACAGTCTTGAAATATATTTTTGCTCTATGCCACTTTTATCTCCTTTGTAACATTCTCTAATGTGACTGCCAGAATGCTGTTCTAATTTGGGGGATAATTTTCTATATGAGAACTGACAGAATGAAAATAAATTCAAAGTTCCAGGGAATAATGAGTTCCCGATTATGTGTCTGATTACTGTCAGCTCAAGGAATGTACAGACTTCAGAAATGGAGGAGACCACTTTTCTGTTCACCAAACTGGGAGACCTGAATCGATGGCATAGGCAGAAGGCTTTCAAGTACTTTTAAATCCTCCCCAGTTCTACATGAGAGTTATTTTGAGGTCATGTTCACATTTCTAGACTGAATAAGATTCTCTGGTAGAGACATCTGAGTCTTATCTGCCTATTTCTGGCTTTGTTTGAGAATGTTTATATTATTCAATGTGGGAGACTTGAACTCATGACAAGGAACATGATAAATTTTCTTAATCAAACTGGGTATCAAGAGGTGGTCTGTCATCATTTCCCTTTTGTTGCACTGTGAAAAAAAGCAAATAAGGAGCATCCAGTGTGATCCCCACTTCTGTTTCAAGTCTCCCCACCAAGTCATTAAACATTCTCTGGCCTTTGTCAACAGCCTGGTAAACATCCAGAGAAAGAATCAGAATAAAATAGTTTATTTAACATTCTTCTCCTCCAACTGCTGATTAGGATAAATAGTTTGGATAAAAAGCCTATCTGATCCAAAAATCACAAAAAGAAAGGATTCAGCTATCAGCAAAGTTTAGATTTGGTTTCAAATATTTTTAAACAGCAGAAGAGTTTTTTGTGCTCTTTGATATTTTCTCCATCCTCAGCACATCATGTTAGCACCGTGTCAAAGCAAAACATCAACATCAAATGATCACTGGGTAAACTCCAGTGAACTAGAGTGAAAGGCTGGAGGCCGAAATTCCAGGCACAATATAAAATTTGGAAAGACGCCAGAACAGAGTTCTTTTTAAACTGCCTAAAAGGCTGAGGAATTGATACCTAGAAAATCCCTTCATTGACCTAATAGTTTGGAAATTGCTAATTCTGGTCAGACTGATGAGTCCTTTGAGCCAGGATCATTTCCTCTGACAGGGAAAAGTGTCAAATGATTCAAAGAAAAACAGAATCTTCTTCCTCTGACCACCATTGTGCTCATCCATAATGAAAACAAAGCAACATTATGCCTAACAGAAAGCATGTACCTAGCAGGCAGAAATTTGCGGCCAGCTCAGGAAGTGAAACCAAATAATTCAGGACCGCTTTATATTTTTATCCTGGACAAAGTGATTTGTCCTTGCCTTAAAAAACTGGAGGGCAGGGATACTCCCCAGTAGTTAATTGTGTGCTCTGAAAATATTTCTTTTTATCTATAGAAATCTTGCTGCCATTTAAGTTTGCCAACTGCCCCATTGCTCTTGTATTACACCACAGTAAACAGAAACAGCCAAATGTTCTTAACAGCATTCAGAACGATCGTGTCAGATGCTTAGCTGGCGTAGATTAGAATAGCTCTATTGCGTTCAACCATCATTCAAAATACTGAATGACTACGAAAGGCTTAAATGCCCATTCTCTGTGTTTTGAGTTCTGTAAGAAACAGTCCATCAACAGTTATTTTTTATTGTATGTCTGATATGTTTAATATCCTTTAAACATTGGGTCAGATCATCAGTTAACATAAATCAGCAAAGCTGAAGTTAGTGGATCAGTTTACACAACTGAGAATGTTGCCTGTGGCTTTCCCACAGTAATAAAGTTAGACCACATACCCACTTTGACTGAAATATTTGAAAACATCCAAATGATCTGCATGCTTAGCTCCCTTTAACAGGAATTGGGGATAATCTTATCCATCTATCTGATGGGTAATTTCTGTTTGTAAAGCACAGATCCCCATGGTGCAAACACACGCCAGAATGATAGAAGGCAAGAAAATTCCACAAATGAACTCCACAAAGGAATGTTTTTATATAGATATTCTTTTATCAAGAAACTGTAACCACAAAATATGATTACACTTCTCAAGTGAAAACTGCTGCTGAAACTTAAAATGGTGAGCTCACTTCTAATTTTAAAAAATATATACCATTAAATTTCTCTTGAGAAAAAGTTACGCAATATTGGCACGTTAAATAATGCATAGCTTTAGATTTCATGGTTAATATACTAGTAAAACAGGAATAATAGAACAACTTATGAGGCAAGAGGCAGTTAAAAATAGGTCAATTTTAATTTTTGTATTGTTTATGAAAAGAAAATTAAGATTAGCTTCTTCAAAACCACTTCTGGGAAGTGGTTACATACCTGTACCAGTTGACTGAAGCAGAAAGTTTATCACTGAATTCATCACTGAAAATACTTAATGTTCCCACAGTAACTCTGAGCGTGCAGTGCAAAAGATTTAATATCCCACACGATAGGAATGGAGTCACTTTAAATTCTTACAACTTTATCAGTAGTCTCAAATATTGTCATGATTCTCTTGAAAAGCTACAGCTGGTTTCTCTCTTTTAGTAAGTCCCTCTTTCTTACAGTTTAGGAGAGCTGGCTGAAAAGGTGGTCAGAACAAACTAAACAAATGCTGGAACCAGAATCAGAGAGAGAAATGCCATCTCTTGAAAAGTAACGTTTGAAAGACAACCATCCTCACAACACCAGGGAGCGCTAAGGAGTGTTTCACCAGGATGGAGAGAGCAACACTTGGCTACTTCGTGCAAAGAATTTCATGCATGTAATTCAAAGCAAGGCCTCTGAAATACGTGTATAAGGGCAGCATATTCTCATCTCAGTGAGAGTGTGCATAAGAGCCCAATTCCAATATATTGACATGAATTCTGAATCAGAGTGAAAACAGAAACATTATTCAGGAAATATGAAGTTTGAAACTTCTCACTTAAGAGCCACCCTCCCGTACTTCAGCATTTCATTTCATAAACTACTGCAAGTCTGCTCCAAAGCAGCTCAGCCACAAGAAAAGAGCCCAACACATCACAGGAGGATGGACTGGGCTGGCACAAAGAAAGTGTGGGAACTCCAGCTCATAATTACAGCTCATCCTGGTGAGCTGGAGAAACAAAAAATAAATAAATAAGATAATAAAAAAATAAATCAATAAAGAAAAACATTAAATCAGTGGAGTTATCATCTTACAAACAGGGGAAAAAATTAATTTTGACTCAAATTCAACATTTCTACTTCAACATTTCGGTATTGACTCCTCATATTCACCCTCTTACAATTGCGAAGACAATTTTGCTGAATTTAAGAAAGGACACAAAACTTCTGCGGTCTCTTTGCAGTTTTTTTTCAGCTAGTACCATTCATAATAGTGGATCTAAGAGGAAAGAGAAGCAGCAGCTGTATGCTGCCACTGAAGGTGAGGAGTACCATGATACAGCAGTAGCAAGCAGATAGCAGAAGGGAGAGGAAGCCAGATATCATTTCTTATCTGCAGAAGTCAGCCTGGAGCTGGATCTCCTGGAGAGCATTAAAAGAGCGTGTTTGTTGGGATTTTGTGGGGTTTTTTTTTCCAAAAAGGCAATATGCTTTGAACACAGAAGAAGCACTGGAACAGCAATACAGAAAGTACTAGTTACATTGAATTTTTCTAGTTTGGAACTGATAGCCTGGAAAGAGTTTGCTCCAAATTGTTGTATGCCATCTGTAAAAATGATTACATATGCATAAAACAACCTTGGTGAAAGAGGAAAAAGGGAGTAGAACTGACCAGTGGAATCCCTTGTGAAAGTATGTTTAAAAATACTGAGGTTTAACACAAACCAAAAAAAAAAAAAAAGCCAGGAAATTCTAACTTAAACCTAACAACTCCATCCTGAACCCATGCTGCTGAGAAAAATAAAAGGAACAATGCTGAGATTTCAGAACAGATCTGCAACTTTAACTGAGCTTCCTGATTCCTCTCCCTTTGTTAAACACTTCTAATGTTAACATTTAAATAAATAGTTAACTGCATTTATCACTGCTCTTAATAAATGCTAAGTTTTGCAGCCTACTATAGGGTAGGTTCATTTGCTGCAGCCAAAGCACTGAGTTTAAGCACTTTTCATGATGTTTCTTGTGTAAACAAACATCAGTGAAGCTTTGTGAAGGTTCAATTTTATGGCAGCCTCTTAATATGGTGCCATACCTAAGTAAATGAGGGTTTTTTTCAGGTTCTTTCCTTCCGATGATGCAGTGGTTTTCATTTTGTAAAAATTCATAAAGTTTTTGAGTAATAATTTTATTTTTATGCCAAAATTATCATCACTGATCATTTTTTCTACTGTTACAGGGATATATTTTTATTATTTACTCCATTAGAAATTATTAGTATGTTGGCATTCTCTTTTCAATTGTTAGTGACTTGCTGTTTGATCTGGGATATGCTACAGGCATAAATGTGCTTCTGCAATGTGCTTATCCGCGATATTTAGATGGTATTTATGATAATGGTATTTATTTTGCACAATATTTGTTTTTCTTTCTAATGATTATTTCACTCACATTCAGCACTCAGAGAAAAGAAAGCTTAAAGCTTGCTCAATCAGATGAAATGTGTATTCTAAAATTGTTCAATAGAAGTGAGACTGTTCTTGCTCATATTCTGATTTAGCAACAACACTCATACAGTCAGAAGGTAGATGTAAAACCATGCTCTTCTGCCACTCAACAAGACGCAATATTATTATTTAATAGGAGTTTCCAAATTCAGACAGCGTGCTGCAGCTTGTATTTTATTTTATCAACTAAGTACATTTACATGCATCTACAAAATTTCACATTATTTTCATTGGGATACTGAAAGCAGAAAGTGACCAGACAGTATTCCTCTGAATTATCTGCTGAGTTTCCCCTCAACTCCCACCAGCGACTGAGCCTTTGCCACAAGAGATGGACTGCTTCAGCAGCTCTCTTCCCAAAGCACATGTCCATATATGCTGATATTTAATCACTCTTTGATCAACATTTAAGAACCTGAATATTCATTTCTTTCATTCACTGATTTTTAAAAACTTGTTTTTCTTCTAATTTGACCACCTGTTTGCTATTATTCTGAGTTCAGTGTAGGTCTCAATGAAAACATTTCTACTGTTGGCTGACCAAATGGACACTGATTGTATAACAGCTGCAGTTTGATAGGTGCAGAAGATGAGCCTGTGGAAAATGTGGCAATGTGTTTTGCAGACTTAAAGAAAGAAAAAAAACATAAAACAATGCTGTGTCCAAAAGCAGGCACTCAGTCAGGATTATTATTATGGTTATTTATGTCTCATTCTGATAGGCAATGTATGAATATCAAGCATAAGAGAGTCCCTTTACCAAAATCAAAGTAGGCAAGATATCCCAGAATAGAGCAGAATGCAGCATTGGGGGCACACAGCATTTCAGTCCCATGCTTTTAGAAGGACTGAATAGTTAAGACTTAAGCTAAGTAGGAACATAGAAATAAGCAGAGAAAACAAAACAGAGAAGGTACAAATCAAAGATGACGAGGGCATATGTGGTGAAAAGACTGTCAGAGGATGGGAGGAAGCAGGAGAAATTTGGAGCTAACAGTCTATTTGCTTAGTGAGAGAATCTAGTCAAAACCATGAAAAATTCATCCAAAGTCATCATCATTTTTGTTTGTTTTATTAGGTTTTCTTTGTCAGTAAGTATGAGCAAATGCTGCTAAATTGCTATACTGAAGAACAAAAATATTTTCAGATACAGAAGCCTCACTTATATCTGTTATACCTCCAAGTGTGGGATAAATATGATCCAAGGGTGGAACAAAGTTCCACAAAGAGAGAGAAAGGAGAAATTATACATTCCAGAAGTCTTTTAAAATATCGTAGTGGCATCTAGTGAGCAAAGTGTCAGTTTCTATTGGGCAGAAATTCAAATGTGGTATTGAACACTGAATTAGCTAGAAAAACAACTCAGAGAAGTTAAAAACACCTCCACTAATTAAAGGATGAATCACAGTTCTGACCAGAAACTACATCACATGCAAGATTAACGTGTAAGTTTCACCATAATAAAGAATGTAAGAAATGGAAACATTCCTGGGCCACATTACTTCTGCTCTGCCAGCAAATTAAAAAAAAAAAAAAAAAAAAAAAAAAAAAAATAAAACAAACTCCATCTCCTCCACATTTCCAGTGGCTTGTTTTAGTAACTTCTCTCTGCCTACATAGAGAATGAGGACTGTATTTTCACAGATGGAAATAAGTGACTCTCCTCTGCCAGGATTTGGCAACTGCTGCCCCATATTGGAAGATCTGGGAACTCTAACTGCAGCAAATTGTGCAAAATAAATGTTATATACAGCATAGTTTGTCTCGTAAAGTAGCAAGGTATTTGAGTAAAGGGAATGGATTCATGTAGCAGTTTGGAGAAAATTCTAGAACAGCTGCAAGAACAAGTACTGATTCAGACCTCTTTCTTGAAATGCTGAACTATCAGTACAGACATTTGCACGATCTTATAGCCGAACATGAAACAATCTAGCGAATATGCAGTCTTCCTCAGAATTTTTATTCATCCCTGGACATTTGGAGTCCTGAAGCTGCAGACCCACCCAGTTCTACGTGAATGTATAGAATTATTCCATGCTTATGTGCAAGAGCACACCGATTGAAAATGTACTTTTCAGTTCCACCATATTGACGATATTATACACACGGGGGGGATAAAAAACTCCTGTGACAAAACAAAGGCAAAACAGGTGCGATAAGAGAGTATTGCTGTAAAAAAAGTACAAAATTGCTGGTGGGACTTAGAGCTTGCTTGAGGTCCAGATTACAATTATATTCCTTTCTGCAACAAATCAGAAGGATATCTTGAAAATAAAGGAATACAGTTATGCTGTAACAAAATTGTGTAAAAAAAAATTGTGTTGTCTCAGTAGTTCTCCACATATTTAACAAACAATTTATCAGCTGCCTTTTGCACACAGGGAATCTAAGATGTACATCAGCTATTTCCTCAGGCTCATAACACAGAGCTTTGGCAAAGCTGGGATCAATTCCCATTTCTGATTTCTCCCTTTGTACATAAGCATGACAGTGGTTGACCTGGTCACCCATCTTAACTAGCCCTTATCGAGTCTTGATATTGATTATTTTTCTAGCTTTTAGTTTTATGTTTTTCTTGCATCTACTGGGTTCCAGTCCTCCTTTTTTCCTTGGAGTGGGAGAAAAGAAAGCAAGCAACTAATTAATAAAGAAAGAAAAGCAAGGAAACTCCAAACATATCAAGTTACCTTTCTGGTTTACATCACCCAATGTGTTATCATTTTGCTGAAGCTCTGCATGTGAAGGACCCACTTTCCTTCCAGCCCTGGGGCAATGATTGAAATATAATGTACTCCTATGAGCAGAGTGCACCTTTGGAAGTTTTGGAATAGCTATTCTGGAACTTCTCATTTCAATCTATTTTGAATAGATTTCAAACTATAGGCTGTAGGAACAGAGGCTCTAACATTCCCCAGGTGGAACATGGGACTGTAAACCTGGAAAATTGCAGATTTGCCTAACATCTAAATACTAAGGATGAAGTCTATGCCATATTGAGATCGTTAGGAATTTTTGTTACCACAAAAGATATTCCAAAGAGCTTAATGTCAGTGCAATGCAATGACAAAAAAATACTTTCTTTGGATGTGTAAAACTGAGAATATTAAGCAATGAGAAGGGAGTAATCCAGCTGCTGTTATGCACGGCACTCATAAGGCAAGTACTTGACCGTACTTGTGAGTGTGCTTTGGGGAAGATATCAAACCCTGGAGTTCAAAGGAGGGTCACAGGAATGATACAGGGTCTGGAAAACAAGTCTTCTCAATGAAGGCTTAAGGAGAGCTACTTATCAGACATAAGCTCGAGCACAGACTACAGGCACACACAGAGAGAAATTCTGCAAAATAACCAAGAAGCTCTTCAGCCTTTTTGACAAGGATTTGTTTTCTGAACACTAACTTAGTTAAATTCAATCCTTAAACATGACAATAGCTTGTCAGTGAAGATGATTAAACATAGGGAAAGTCAGGAACTACGGCATCAAGTTTCTAAGGTGAAACTAGCTCTTTCTAATAAATTTTTTGCTCTCATTGAGCTTTAAGGAAAATTTCTTTGGTGTCTTCTTCCACAGATAAGTATGTTCATATAGATGAAGAGGTAGTGAGAGGAAACTGAACCAAATGGAAGTTCAGTCCTTTCAGATGTCCGAAGTGATGGACCTGTATCTCCTGTATCTCACCTTAGGTGCAACCATAGGTATTGCACCTCCATGTTATGTGACACATTTCATGCTTCCAGATTTCAGTCCCTCACATAAAAGTCAGGAAGAATTATTTAATTTTGGCTTTATATTGCATAGTTTCTGTCTTCCCCCCCCCCCCCCCCTTTTTTTTTTTTTTCTCCAGTTGTCACCTCTCTCTTACACATCAGAGACAGACCACAGCTAGGGACTGGGTGCTAAGACAACAGAGAAATAAAATTATCTTTCTGGCCCCTGTCTTGTTCATCTCACTTACACCCTCACTCCGATCACAGATGTGAGTGTCAGGGTACACCAGGGAACAGGGGCTCCTCGAGGACAGGCAGGCACAGGGCAGGGAGCAGGGCAGTCGGGGGGACAGTGGGGGCAAGCCTCAGCCGCAGACATCAAGCATCTCCTTGGGGTATGGGTCAGGCTGGGACACGGGCCCCTGGGTGGGCCTGGCTCGGTGGGGCCCATGGCTGGGCAGGGCTGTGAGGAGCTGGAGACCGGCCCTGCTGCGGCGTCACTGGGGCAGGGACAGATGGCCCCAGGGTGATGGTATGGGGTCCTGGGCCACGGGCCCCTGCGGAGGCTGGTCAGGGGCGGTGAGGCCCGGCAGGGCCCTGACATTGGGCCCAGCAGCAGTTCCCTGCGGCACTCTGACAGGCACCTTTACGTGGCATGAGGCTGGCCTGCTAGGATCAGCGCAGCATTTTTAATCCAGTCAATTCTGTACCATTTCAGGGCATTTGCTATTTGCACAGCTCCTCTTTCACACAGCTCTGCTGCTGAGAATCGAAACATTTTGTGCAACTGCTGTAAGGGTGTGGGTGAGATCCATGGCAGTCAGCACTAGCAGTGCAAGGCCAAAGGATGCATTACCCCAGTCTACTCCCCACCTCTTCCCACACACCTCTTGTGTCCCACACAGTACCAGATACATTTTGAGTAATGGCATCATTGAGTTAAACCCTGAAATTTTCTCTCTGGATTAGTCAGAGGGTGTCCATATAAATGAGTGAAGTACAATAGGGTTTGTAGCAACTCCCCCATGGATGATTTTAGCATGGGCTGAATCCAAGGTGATTCTGCCATTTTACAAGAGAGTGTCCGCACATAGCTGTTGCATTGTAGCAATGATTAGTGACTGACTTGCTTGATTAGAGAAGTCATGAGGCAAACTTTGGAATGCAACTCTGTTCAGACCAAGCAAAGAAAATAAGAAATTTAGCGGGAGGATTGAAAACACAGGCATCCCTGCCAGCTGTTTATGAAGAGCCAAGAAAAGAAACAGGATACTAAGCCCCTCCTGTACTAGCCAAAAGAACAGACTCTGGCTGCGAAAAGCAGTTGCTTTCTTTCCTCCATTGGTTGGGTGATGCAACATCCTTGCTCTGCCACACGCTCTGCCAGAGCCCCCGTACAATTAACCAGAAAGCTTCTGAGCACACATCTCATCTCTCAGCTCTGAGTCAGCCAGGTTGTGGACCCCACTTTGCTTCCTACCGGCCAGAGAAATTGGACATGGCAAAGATAAACCGAGTCAGCCAGTCTGTGTCTGTGAACAGGAGGCAATAATTCAACAGTTATTGAAAGGAAGTTGAAACAGTAGGGTCTAAACTATTTGATTGTGAAACCAGTGATGGCCTGTCAGTTCTTAGGCCAACTCTGTCCTAGTTTACAATGGCCAAGCAGGTCCAGAGCATGCATGCCGATCGCAGTCCTCAGCGGGACCATTTAGCTGTTTAAACTAAAAATAAATGAAAATAAAAATAAAATAAAATAAAATAAAAACCCACCACTTTGTGAAATCTCAGCTTTAGCTTTAGCCTCAGGGAGCTGAAGCTGTGAAGGGAAGTCCCAACCAGGCCCCATCCACTGAGGCCAATTTCCAAACCCCTTTGGACAGCTGCAGTTTTCCAGGACCTGTTTTGATTCTTCAAAGAGTACCTGAAATCTCAGTAGTAGCCCTCTCTCTCCAGCCCAAGGATTACAGACAGATGAGCCTGATAGTACTCTGAGGGAACAACAGCCAGCAAAAAATGCTTGTGCTTCCCTAGCTATCTTTGTTCCAGGACTTGTTAAAAAGAAAACATATATGAGAATGTAATGATTAGCTATTAAAATAAACCATCTTTAAGTCCTTTTCTGTCCATTGAAACCTTTTGCCAGGCTACTGTTAGGCATGATACAGCTTTGTAATCCCCATGCAGAATCAAATACTGTACCACATTAAGTGAATTACTTGCCAAAATGTGACAGATTTCACAGTGGAAATAGTGAAGTTATTTTAATTTGGTTTTTATCATCTAATTTCCTTTGTTTCTTTAATAGTCTAAAAACCCAAAGGAAAAAAATGTCACAACTGAAGTGTGAGAGGGACTCATAATTTATAACTTTTTGACGGCAATCACAGGGAGTCACAGGAAGAGAGAAGACTGCAAGCACTGATACCTGGAAAGATGCATATAAATAACAGCACATGCCGAGAGGTATCTCCTTAGGCTTCTACTCATCTTTCAACCTCTTTTATTAATTATTGCAAGATATTCTCACTCCTTGGAACACCTCCCTCCCTCTTACCAGTATCAGCAGTGTAGACCTCTCAGAAAAATGTCAACTGGAAGCCAGGAAGGAGGTCACAAGACAGGCCAAGTCTAAGTTCCCCACAGGATAACACATTCATTAATTAATGTCTTAGCTTACGAATAGTTTAATGACCCCGCTTTCATCTTGGTCCTTCAAATTTTTTCTCAAACTTTGCTTCTCTCCCCTCTATACCCCTATTTTTAAAAGCACAGAAAAGATTTTGAAGAATACCATCCAACCCCAAATCAAGCTTACAAAATCAACTTTCAATCAGAAGGCAGGCTTTGAAAGGAAAAAAAAAGACAAAACCCAGTGTTTCACAGAAATTAAGTTATTAAAACAGTACCAAAGTTCTCCCTCTTTCTTTCATTTAATATAAAAATCTTTGGTTTTTCCTCCACACTCAAGTTTTCAGCATTGTGTTAGTTCATAAGGAAAGTAACAGTGAGAAAATGAACATGAGCAGAAAATGTAAAAAAAATTTGTGTCTTTAGTTCAAACATGGAGAGGAAATATCACAGTGACAGATAAGTTCAGTGACCTAAGATGTTATTTATCACACTTATGTACATTAGAGGTTGGGTTTTGGTTTTTTTTTTTTATCTTTAAGGACCAATGCTCCTTTAAGAAATAAGGGAGTATTTTGATCCTAAGGATAGAATCACAAAGAAGGCTCCCAGCATAGTATGATTAATTAGCCTTTTTCCAAAAGCAGTGGGTAGAATCAAGATTAGACTCCAGGACCAAACATGAAACAATAGCTTGCTTTATTCCCAGCAGTTTTAACGCATGGAGATGACAGTGTCTTCAGAAATGTCTCACTTAGATGGTGCTTCCAAGCCCTAGGTCAGAATTAGGAAAAAATGAAAGAATGAGTAAATCAATGGCACTAATATTCATGCCCTTTGATTTCAGGGCAGTTACCCACAGTTTTGCAAATTCTAGGATTGTATAATCTTTTCCATGGATTGTCTCTGTGGTTTCCAGTGACAGCTACAGTCACAGGAATTTCAAATAATGCTCCTGCTGGAGACCTGTGGTGGACAGAATCCACAGACTACTACAAAGTCATCATCTGGTTTTAGTTTCTGAAGCATGTATTTTGCTTTTCAGCAGATGGCGGTCTTATCAATGAAGGTGATAATCCAGTTCACTGATCAGAAATAATCGTAGGATATGGAATTCTATGGGTGAAAAACAAGACAAGAACCCAAAAGGGTGATTTAGGAAGAATATCAAAAAGTACATTTCAGCAGACACTCAATCTTAGGGAGGAGAAGTTGCTACAGCACTGTGCTGGGATCCAGGGAATCTCCAGTTTAATTCTAGCCACTTATCTGCCAAACAAACAGCTTGGTTTGATCGCTTAAGCTTCTTGATCTACAAAATAGGTCTCAGGTTAGCATATTTCTGTAAAGTGTTTTGAGATTGTTAAGTCAATATCCTACATAAACGTGACATATTTCTGTTACAGACAAAGCCAGTAGAGGTGAAATTTAGTCTATGCATAAATCAATCACAGTTCGCCAAACTTTCAGGTTTTTGTATTTGAAATTTACTGTGTATGGAACAATGCTGTATTTGCAAGCTGGCTGAGCAAGAATTCTTTTTCTGGTGTGTAATTTCTATTGTTCACTTCTGTTTATTGTAAAGGAAATAGATCGTATTGTACCAGGCCCAAAGGTGGTATTAGCTAGTAGGCGCCTTTGCTATTGAAGTAATAAATTATCAAGTTTTTATATCAGCTTTACTAAAGAGGCAACTCTATGTTCATATGCTGAACAAATGGAGCATTGTTTCAGAGAAGAGATTCTGATTCAGAAGGGATTCCAAATTTCATTGCACTGAACTGATAAAAGAAACACTTTCCCCCCTTCACTACGTGATAATATACAATTACACAGAGAAAAAACACACAGAGCTAGACATTCCCACTCGAGTATTTACCTGAAACAGACGGGAAATGGCTGGAACATCTACATTTATACTGTCACCATCCCTCTACATTTCATCTTAAAATAAAGGTTCCTATTGGTGTTGTATTTAGACCTCTTAGCAAGGCGATGGATGCAAAACAAATATGCTAAATTAAATCTGCTACAGTTTACACACTGACTATGCTTCTTTTTTCCTCTCACTCCTTGGCCTATGTAATTTTATTTCCACGCAAAGAATTTGGCCCTTTGGTGCATTACAGAGAATCCAAAGGACTAACCTTTTAGTGTTGGGAAACAGCTAACGTTCCTGCCAGTGAACTAAAGCTGGAGTATCCCTTTGTCATGGCCAAATTTATGACATGGATCAAAAACTATAAAAAGCTGTGTTGCATCCTGCCATTAAGGAGAATTAATATTTTCAGTGGTATGTTAACCAAAGTTTTTCCAGTGTCTCTTGTTAAAAGCAGATTGTTGACTTTTCATCCTGGTGTGCCAGACATTTTCACTGAAACCCTAACAAGACTTTCATCTTACAACCATTATTTCTTAATGGACTTGGATAGGGGCAGCGTACGGGAATGGATTTCCTTTTCAGCTCAGCGCAATGGCCCATCATTAGTGTGCTGGGTCTTGGAGAACCATTACACATGCAAACATTTAAAGTATTTCCAGTGTAACTACTTTTCTTTCCTGAAATGCAATTCATGTTTTATCTATCATATTTAAGCAACATTTGGTCACATTTCACCTTTCAAGTGTCTCTACTATGATCACTTCTCATTCTGCTGTATAGTAAAAGTCATAATGAATGAGATCATACACAAAAACATTTTTTTATGGAGTGGATTTTGTAGAACTTTCCCCTCATCTTGGGCAATAAATCTGTCTCTGAAAACCACGAAGCCCAAATGCTGACCATTTGACAAGAATACTGTATGACGACATCACTTGCCACTTATTTCTTATTATTGGGTAGATTGTAGCATTCATATTTGGGAAAAAAAAATCTACTGTTTGCCCTTTCGGTGCTTCTATTTTTAGTGTTTTTCTATTCACTCTTGTTTTCCTACTAGCGATGCCCTGATATCTGTCACCAAACAGCACTCACTGGCTTTGCAGGAATGTATTTTTTTTTTCCAAGCTGACACGAGCGGTGTCAACTGCTTTCAAAAGTTGCCCATTCCTCCCGTTAAGCCCTCTCATTCCTAATATCCACTTCTAAAGATTCCTTAACAATTACATACACAGATGCAGTTTTGGAAACTTTCAACCTTTGATGGTATTTTGAATCACGGCCCTATTGGCAGCAAATAAACTCAAAGTAACAACCCTGGAGTGTGATACCATCAGTTCTAAGAAGCTGTGTAATATTTATATGTCTTCATTCAGACTTTATATCAAATGTAACAGGCTTTGCAACCTTCATTAAGAAAAGCTGGCACCCAGAGGTTACCATATGTTCCTCTTTTCAGGCTAGTGTTTAAGTGCAGATGTATATTTATTTTTCCACTCTACAGTCCTCCCTGAACTGTTCTTACTGCAAAGCTAATGAAACCATTGCTTTAATCCCCACTGGCCTTCAGGGTACATCATATGGTCCTTACTATTTAAGAATTCTTTTTAGTGTGCTTTCTATTTCCTTACTTCTGCAGTATTTACAACGTCCCAGTTCAAGAGGCTTTGCTTTTTCTACGGGCGTCAGGGAAACTAAAACCTTTGGTATCACACTGAAAGTGGAACTGAAGTCAAACCTGTCTAAGTCAGATGCAGAGCAGTTCTTCCCCCACCCTTCCCCATTTGCCCAGCAACTTCTCAATTAGCTGAGCCATCCAGGATAGACTCCCTTTATTAACAGACTTATCAGACATTTTAAGTTGGACTGCTCACCATTCTAATCCAAAGATCCTTCTTGTATTCCAGCTAATGTTTATTTATACAACATAGTTACTGTAGACTTCCAAATTCTGAACCCAAGGTTATTACTCAAGGCTTTGTATTACACACTAGCCACCCTCTTTATAGCAGATGAATGCATCTAAAATTTCTATTATTTCTCTTCCTGCATTGTAATGTTTCCACATTTTCTTCAGGCCTGATCCAAACACCTCTTGAATTAGTGAAAGCACTGCAAATACAGTGGACAATTCTAATTTATTTTTTTTTTTTATAAGGAACGTGTTCCAAATCATTTGAACTATGGACCCCATCCCACTGCCTTGATTTACACATGTAACCTTTAGTCGGAAGA
>NW_009258218.1:1457897-1458836 GCF_000687185.1 Egretta garzetta
CTTTAGCCGGAAGATCAAATGTAGGGCATGCTGGAGGCCTTAAGGCTATTGCTGAAACTAATGGCTACAGATTTGGCCCCATTTTCTTCTTTCCCTTTCTGCAGTGGATGTTTTGCAAGAGATGAATTCCTCTGTGCTTGATACTAGTCTATAAGATTAGACTTTTATACTATATTTTATACTTCAGCAAATCCCACTGAACTCATTCTGTTTTATGCTTCTTCTTAGAGAAGACTATTATATGTAAGCTGAATCTCTTAACTATATCAAATCCAATATAAACACCCTCTTTATAAGACACACCTCACTCTAATGCTCAGTGTGGAACTCCTAACAAAAATTATAAATGGAGTGCTTTGTGCAGGCGTTTAACTCCTTCATTCCTAATATCAAATCACAATGCTTAAGCTGTTTTTATTTTGCACTTGAGAATAAATATAAAGGGATGCCGTAACTTAACCCATATGATGTGTTTGAGCAAATCTGGGAGAAGATTTTAACAAGAGATGAAAACTTAGGATGTGACTTCACCGAAGTTTTGAGTATTTTTAATCTCATTTTTTTGGAGGGATGTCTAAGCAGGAGTGGGGGGAGGGGGAACGTGCTAAAACTTTGCTAATTGTTAGAGAATTCAAACCTGTTTTCATTTATTTGAAATTATTACATAATGGAAGCGGGACGCTATAATTCAACCCAAATGGACGACTTCAATAAGCGGGTGGAAATGATTCAGTACATTAAAGAGAAGCTGTTTCAATAACAAATCTTTATTATAATCAGGAGTGAAGTGGTTAATTTAAGTTTTTACTGAAAAACAGGCTGGCAAAAATGTTTCCAGGGATGTGGGGATTTTTTTCCTTTTACTCAGTAGGGGTTTGGAGAGGAGGTTTGGAAGGGAAGGAGGGCTTCGGTTCCAGGATCCCCGCATTCCCACGAGTT
>NW_009258218.1:1458855-1465735 GCF_000687185.1 Egretta garzetta
TGGGCAGCCATCTGCAGCTTTCTGTGAACAGCAGGAACCAAAGGCCTGGTAACAGGAGAGTAAACCCAGGGTGACAATTTTGTCTGCATTCAAAGTCAGAATGTGGCCGATTTTTTTATTATTAGTCGCGTTGTTACTACTATTATTGTTAAGGAGGAGGGAGGGTTTCTCTGGCAGAATTAGCAGGTCTATAATGGAATATTAATTACGAGCAAACAATAGTGTTACAGGCAGAAAAGTGTCTAGTGCAAACACACCCTGACAGCCTCTCCTGGAATGTGCCGCCGACAGCAAGCTGGGATTGTCATCATCCAAGCTACTGTCGCTCTGCTACAAACTATCTGGAGTCCGTGGATGCATGTCTGAGGTCCCCTTAAGTTATTGCTTTCTAGGCTAGAGTAAATTAGACCTGGATTTTTGTAAAGTGCTGTCACTTAATACCTATTTTATTAAGGTTATTTTTATGCCCATAATTTGAGGCTAACACATCTGTTATTTCCTCCACTGCCTGACTTTGGTGAACGTTGCCTATGGAAAGTAACAAAGAGTGACACTGGAAAAAATAACAAGGGTGTTTTAACTTCCAACATCTGGAGAAAACAATATTAAGGAAACAGGAACAAATAGGTACGGTAGCCTACAAAGCAAAAGTCCACTTTTTAACAACAGTGCATAGTTTATACAGTACAGTAGATTTTTATTATTTTAGTCTGGGCAATCTAATACAAAAAATAAGGTTGAGAAATCTCATTAAAGAAGCAGCAGTTCCAGTTCTTGTTTAGGTCATCCTAATGCCAAAACCCCAGGTACAAAGGAAGAGAGAGGAAGAAAAAAAAAAGTACTAATATCCCTTACAGAAAAGAGTTTCAAAATTCCATCTCAAAATCTTCCTGTTATGAAGTTTTCAATAAAGTTTTATCACTGCTACATATATGTCCCTGGCTGCTACCTACAGAGATGCAGAAAGTTCTACTGTATCATACAAAACTTCAAAACTGAATTAAGCATTCCTGTGGAGTGATAAAGATCAAGATTAAAAGAGCAGTGGTAGCTTTCCAAGGAAAAAAAAAAAAAGAAGACAAACATAAAACCTCTTCATATTTGCATTCTCCTTATTGAATTAACAAAATAAACCAGATAATGTATCAAGCAATCCTTTAGGGAAAGGGATGCATTTACCATACAAAAGTCTATTTGGAAATACCACATTTCAATAATACTATTTTCTCTTTTTAAATTTGATAGATTTATTTTTACAATGTACATTCCTAAACCCTCCCATTTGTTGTCTGAATTCCTGTTTGTGACCTTGAAATTCCTAATTTATGATGTCATCCTCTGCCTTTTTTTTTTCCAAGGGCATTGTATTAGAAAATGAAAACAGTATGAAAATACTTCCCTGTCCCTTCACACCCTCTCCTTTTCTCCTGTTAATGAGTATTGCCTTGGCATCCATTTAAAAAATAAAATAACATTTTTAAATGGAAAGTTAACTTACACTTACCATACTCTGCAAACTAGACGGCCTATCTTCATTTCACAAACCTTACAAGATGTGTGTAGCAGAAGCTGCTCATTTCTAGCTACTGTTTTGGGGTATGGAAATTTCTGCTTTCTTAATATTTTCTTTTAAAGAAAAAAACACCTAATACTGCTGAAGAATTTCTGCCTTTATTTTTTCTTTTAACTCTCCAAAAGGAGGACCCTGCTTCCAGTGGCACATGATTATTTTAGCAGTTTTCCTCATATAAAGGCTACATGTAAGTAAAGACTGTTTCTCCTGCCAGTAACGAGAAGCAGATAGATGGTGGTTAGGAACTGATGCTCCTAATGGCTGGATCATTGCTTGTGACAGCAGAAGCCAGAGGCAGTCATTACACACCTAAACATTGGGTGTGCTTTTAATTCCCAGCGCAAATAACAAGTGCCCCAGGTCATCAAAGCACTCCTGCATTTGGATAGGCTTCGTTTTCATGCAAAGCTAAAGGTATATCCAGGGGCTTTTCTGAGGAGGTTTTCCATCTGGATGCATGAGAGTGACTCCAGGCACAGGTGAAACAATTCCATGTACTGGCTGAATATCCCAGCCAGGCTAAAAAGACAGGGTGCAGTACAGGAGAAATTCAGAGAGTCAGGAGAAACTACACTTCCAAATGATACCTGATTAAAACCTTAGTGCAACCTGCAAGCTGACATAATGAATGCCAGCATAAGCCAGAAAATCCTCCTTATTTTAATAGGCGTTACAAAATGCTCAGCACCTCACAGGATTAAGTTCAAAGTCACCTTTACAAACAGCATTTCCTTTGCAACCCCAAAGTATTAAGGGACCCAAACCCACACAAATCAAATTTAAAAAAAAAAACGAAATTGTCTGCTTTAAACACTACCAACTGAGACCACAATGTTTGCACACTATTAAGAAGAATACGAGAACCTGGTTCTGTCTTTACGTCCTAAAACGTTGTTTTCCTCAGATGAGGTTGTAAATGTAACGTGGTTTCCCGATGCTGAAATCTAAAGTGCTGCATCAACATAGGAGTTGTACCATTTTACAAAAGAAAGGAAGAAACAAACCCAAAAAAGCTAACTACAGCTTTGCCTTAACAGCTTTGCTTTTTAAAAGTTCAGAAGGCCAACATGATTGTTCTGAAGCAAGAAGACTTTCCTAGGTTCCCCCGCTCCTGTCCCCCACAGCAAGCTCCCCAGTGCTGCTAACCCATGTGGGGAGATGTTTCCCTCCTGGAAACACACCAGAAGCTCTTACAGAACTTTAGATATTTATTGTCATGATGTAGATTGTTTCTTGTGTATATGTTTATATCAGCTTCATCTGTGATTTCTCTGCATCACCTAGTGCAGAAAACACCTCATGTTTCAGTGGATTGAAAACAAAGTAGGCATTACTGACAAGGGTACAACATCTGCTTAAGCGGCACCTAGGTTTTTCCAGTTGGTTAATGGCGTAATCGCTGTAGCCATCAGAGGAATGTGGTACCTATGGGTGGCACCTCAGAGCAACATGCAGATATAGTATATGCATTCATAAATGAGCAAAGTTTATCACTGAATATATAGGTACCAGGAGACCTCTCTATCACTTAAGTCCTCTAAGTAAGGCTCCAGTGGGATTTGAAAAATGCATGGGCTCTTTTCCAGCCCTGTGAGGCAAATTACACCTACTGAAACTACATATATGCTTGTGGGGACAGGAGCAGGCAGCTCCCTCGATTCCTCCATGTCTCTGGTCCCAGCTGGCCGCAATCCAGCTCCAACTCAAAAGCTACACAGGCACGTTCCACTGAGAGGTAGGGTGTATTGCCTTGGGCACGGTCAGCCTTCAAACGTGCTAGCTAAGAATCTACCACCTGGCTCATGAAATGAGTTTTCTGTTAAGGTTGTGTTGTATGCAGAATGCTGCTTAGAAATCAAATTGAAGAAAGTAATGACAGCGTTCTAAAATTCATCCAAGCATTTTTCAAAGAAATGTATAGCGATACTAATGGTTGTAAAAGTTATCAAAACTGTGAGCACTACATTACAATTTTGAAAAAAAAATTGGACTGAGGTTTTTTTCAAAGATATGCAGTTACATCCAGTCTTCACTGTAAACGAGATGAGGTTGAGAGGCCAGCATTTCTTTTAAATTCTGATATCCTTCCTCACTTATAATATGTGCCATAAAATTAAGTGGAAGAGATAAATGAAGTAGTGAGCACCTAACAGCTTTACTGACAGCTTTTGTAGTACCAAGACAAACCACCTGCATTTTTATTTATATACTGGGAATTCACCAGTTCAGATACTGACCAATGACCCTAGTTCACTAAAGTACCTAAACATGTATTCAAGCATTTTCTGGATGTGTAGAATAAAGCAAAAGCTTAAATTAAAGGATATGATTAAGTACTTTGCTAAATTGAAACTTTACTAGTCACATAAATTGCAGTTGCAAGGCAAGCAATTGTTCTACAAATTACTCTGAAATTATTCTAAAAGCCTATCACAGAAATCTGAGTAATTCATAATACTGGAAAGTCAACAGGAAGACCAATGTCTGTCAACTGGTGTTTGGAGCAAGATATTGATTCCCAAGTGGAGCAAGGTTAAAATGTTAGAGCAACACGATCTGGCATGGTTTTTCAAAAACTTACAAGCAAGGGATGCACCAGGGAATGCACCCAGGGAGCATTAGGCCACACTTCTGAGAAGGCTGGAGTTAAGGGTAGAACTCCAGGGAAATCACAAAGAAAAGTCATATGTCTTTCCATCCCCAAGGATCTGCCTATGAATTTATAGTCAAGGACGTGAACCTCTAGGTTACTTGTGCTGCAGAACTGTCAGAAAAAAAACTTTCCTTATTCTCTTCCATACCACAGACACCACTCTTCTTCATAAACCAGTACACTGTTATTTCTATCAATTCTATAGCAAATAAAATAATTTTTAAAAAATAAATTCAGTCTTTATTCATCAGAAGGAGGCATGAATAGGGTCAAAACGACTTCATCCCCCTTTCCTTTCCAATTTGACTTTGAAAGAAAGTGAGATAAGCTAAGGGAAAAGAACACTGAAAGATTTCTGAGCTGAACCTCACAGGATCAGCAAACTCATAAAGGAGAATTTGCAAGAGCTGTAACAGATCTGAAGGAACTGCACAAAAGAAACTCAAAATATTTACTAACCCAAATGCTGTTGTCCACTAGTGTTCTCAACCAAGATGCAGTGACTGCCTTCTCATGTTCCAGTGTGATAACAATTCAGTTACAGGATAAACCACAGGAAAGGTAGGGGTCATTACTTCTGTGTTTGTGTTAGACCTGGCTTCTTCTTAATTTTAACATATGAACCCTGAGACAAATATCCATTTCCTTTGTACCATGGGAAGAGGAGGTCTTTTAAAGCAGAACAAGTAATTGAAAAAAGATATTTTCTGGTTTTAATAAGAACTAAGCCAACATGATATAAAAAACCCCTATGTTTTGCAACACCTGTCACAACTTCAAAGAACGTAAAAAGTGGCTATTGCGAAAATAACAGGTGTCAGCCTAGAGATGTGAGGTCCAATATGTGGCAGAAGCACAGCAATTCAGGCAATTGCTGTTAAAAGAACACACAACCCCCCACCCCACCCCCACCCCTAAAAAGCAAAATGTAAAAAACCCCTTATGACCCGCAAGAGTGGATATTTTTAAAACTCCACATTTTCAAATTATCTCATAAGTAATATATCATCGAAGTATGCAAAGAGATTCAAAAATAGATTGGAACAAAACTGAGGTTGAGAAATCAAGCATTCAGGGCCAGGAAAGAAAGAAATGAAGATTAATGTTTAATTCTGTCTTTTAAAATATGGCTTTGCAAATGTTGTAAATGGATAAAAAACAATGCAAAATGGATCATCAGATAAAAACTGATAAAGCTTGCATGATCTGAGAGAGCTTTGGTCTCAGAATATTGTTTCCTAGTCATAAAGGATTTAAGGTATCCAAAAGCCTCTAAACAGATAAATCTCTGATACAGTCCTGAAAACTGGACAGAGTTGTCCAGTCAGTCCAAATGAGAACATACTGAGTGACAGAAGCATTGGAGGTATTACAGATCTGGTCCTAAAAACAAATTACAAGTTTACTGCAATTTGCATAGGAGGCGATGCATTACAATACGCTGTGGAGAAAGGGACTATAGCTGAAATACCAGGATGGCTCACTTATTATAATTTGCTTATGATTTCATATTTCCAAGTCTACTGTCACTAAATCTCTGCTAAGAGCAGAAATAAAACTGGGGGGGGAGGGTGCTAACAATATAAAATTTCCTTTTCTTTCTTTCTAACTGCCCAAGAGGGACAGAGAGAGTAACATCCGATTAGTAACCACGCTTCCTCTGTGATGCTAACTGTGAAATATGTAGCTGGCCCAGGGTCTTAACAGGGTGTATGTGCTTGAAGCATAGAAACAGAGTGGGTTGTTTGAAACATAGCAACAGACTGGGTTACAGGGTCCTCCCTCACTGCTCACTGCTACCTAATTTGGCTTATTGAGGGTTATTCATGGTCTGGGTCCCCTGAGGAACTGTTAGGGTGACTCATCTAAACCCCATATCCGGTGTGCTTATCATCAGGCTATTGTATATGAGAATAAAACATCTCTCGCTTTAGTGATAGTCAGATGAGCACTGGATGTAAGGTTTTCAGGAGTGCTTAAGTAACTCGGACATTTACTCTCAATTTTAAAGAATGCACCTAAGCCTAAGCTTAAAGCAAAGTCACTGAGATGCTTTGGAGATCCTGGATTTCCAAAACTAATTATTATTCATTATAAGATTGAAAAGTGTGAATCTGTCCAGCAGATAAACAACTGTTTGCTTCCCATGAATAAGAAAGCAACTGAAACAGTGTTTGGGACCAGTTCAAACCACCAAGGGTACATCTCCTAGAATTAAGACAGTTTCTTTTTATTTTGAATGAGCCATCTTTTTCTCCTTCTGTGCTACTGGTGCATCCCTTAACATATCTCTTCTCAGTTATCACCTTATTTGAGCCAAAATTCTAAAGATCCTAGTTTGCCTGAGTGTTATCTCTTCAGATTGATGGATTCTTGTTTGGGGAAAATGAACGAGGGGCATTCATTGCTTTGTTCTGTTCTGCAGCAGGTACAACACTGATTGCCAGCTGCAAGAACGTGAGAAGAAAGCCTTCCTAAGGCATCACAATCCTGTCAGATGCTTTGCTTTTTTGTTCCATGCAGCTTAGAGCAGCATCCGTTTCAGGCAATGCTTTCTACTGAACAGACAGTGCCACATGCTCCCAGAACTTAGGGCTGTGCCCAAATAATCCAATTTATTTTGTTCTCAGATTCTGAGAACTTAAGGCTGTGCC
>NW_009258219.1:0-92187 GCF_000687185.1 Egretta garzetta
GATGCAACTATGAAACAGCACTACTGGAGAAGCAGGAGGTAGGTAGAGAGGCTGAACGGTGGCTCCTATGCAGGGAGGGATGAAGACTGCAGGTGATGCCCAAGGGACACAGGGGTTCACGCAAGTTCCAGATGCCATGCAATAAAATGAAGTCGTTCACACCTTCTGGTGGCCTGAAGTTGCACCAGGGCAGGTTTAGGTTAGACATTAGGAAAAATTTCTTCACAGAAAGGGTTGTCAGGCTCTGGAATGGGCTGCCCAGGGAGGTGGTCGAGTCCTCATTCCTGGAGGTATTTAAAAGATGGGTAGATGAGGTGCTTAGGGACATGGTTTAGTGGAGGGATGGCAATGTTAGGGTAATGGTTGGGCTTGATGATCTCGAAGGTCTTTTCCAACCTAAATGATTCTATATGGGAGATGGTCACAGCCGGACCCAGCTCAGCTGCATTTTGGAGGCTGAAGCAGCACAAGTGCTGAGGAACCTGAAACCCAGAGTGGATGTGAAGCAGCAACCCCAATTCTCAGTTACCAACCCCTCTGCAATTAGCCTCCTGAACCCGTCAGCAGGCTGAAGTTGCAATTTTCCTAATGAAATAGCTTGGTACCTCAGCCTGCACGAAGGTCAAACCCAGAGCGGTCGTTAGCCGTCGCATCGACTTCCCATTAACGCCCCTGAGCTGCTGGGGAGGGAGAGTCTGGCAGCCCTGTCTTGCCACCCTGGCCCGCCGCTGGCGGGGCAAATTACAAGAAACACTTTGAAAACCAGATTAAACAAATTTGGCTTGGAAAAATCTTTCATTTCAGTATTCAAAAGTTCATAATATTTGGAACACGTCTTGCATGAATAGTATGTTAAATATATTAAAATATATTATTAAATGGGCTTTTTATTATTATGCATCATGAGCAATATTTAATAACATATAAAATTACTGCTTTAAAATATTTATGATAAAGTTTGGGGCAGGGGGGGTTGGTGGGTTTGGGGTTTTTTTTTTATTCCCCCCGCCCCATAGAAGTCATTATCCTTCTGCTACTGGGCACACCAACATATTTTAAACCAAAACAGTAAGATGAGGATGTAATAAATCTTGTGGAATCTGTGCTTCTTGATTCTGAGTAATTTCACTCCACTGCTTATAGCAGAGCAGAAATCATCTAGTTATCAAAGCAAAAGCAGAAAAATCCATAAATGCATACCTATGCAAATAAAAATTTAGAGCAACATTTCCAAAACTCAACCTATTTCAGAAACTTATAGCAATTAGAGCCACCATAAAAAGCAGCTGATATTCAGGCAGGCAGTCATCTGCACATTTTTTAAATGAGATTTTTCCACACGAAGTCTAGAAGTGACAGTGTGAAGGGCAAGTGCACTAAAAGCCCCTGGAGAACCTCGCAGCTCGCTGCACCTCAAAAGTGTCCCCAGAGGAATACCCTAGGCAGAGGCCATTACCCTGGGCCACCCCATACAACCCAAGGGCTAGACAGGGCTCTTTGTCAGTGCCAAGGCGACATAATCACGTCCCCTCTTCCTGCGGTGTCCACAGTGATGGCACATTTCTGTGTTCTGCCCACCTCTTTTCCAACCAAAGATGCAACTTTTAGCCACGGTAACAGTCAAAAATTCGAGCAGATCCGGGGAAAGGGCACATGCCGTTGTTCTCAGTCTTCAAAACATCAAATACCTGAGCAAAAAATTTAAAAATTATATTTGGGTGGATGTGGGGCATGAATCTCTGGCTGTTCAATGCAGGTGGTCAGAGGAGATGGCTAGCAAGACTTTGATGATATTAAAACAAGGAGATAATGGTATTCCCTTCCAGGCTCCTCCACAGGAATCCTGAACTCAGTAATATTTATGTATCCCAAAATAAGCTACATCAAGTTTACCACCATGATTCAATATGCAGCTGTCACTGATCACTTGGTGAAATCTAATAAAGACAATAATAATAAAAAAACAATAATAATACTTCCCCCTTTAAAACCTGACATTTTCATTTCACTAGATAGAAATGACTACGATAAATACAAAGATTCATATTTTTTAAGGCCAGAAGGATATCATTATAGTCATCTAGTTTGAGCTGCTGCATCACATTGCTCTGCAATGTTATTAAACTACTCTCACATCAAGTCTAGAGCTTCTAGGATTCACCACATGCCCAGCTTCACTGATTCAACATTTATCACTCTTACCATTTCAGAAAGTCTCTTTTGCTCCAGCCTCAATTTTTCCTAACTTCAGGTTCTCCATTTTGTAAAGGCCTTTTCTACAAGAGTATGGAGCTCCTTACTGCCAGAAATATTGTCTCAAAGTCATTACTGAAAGGTTGTCCAACTTTTCCTTTCTGAAGTGAACCTTTTTTAATTTCTTAAACCAAGAGAAACAGATGTCAAATCAGCCTTGTAATTCTTTACTGAACATAGCGACTTACCCATATCCTTTATAAAACCCACACAACTGAGCCATACTGTATTTTAAGACTGTTTATGGTAACACAGCGGTACCACTGCTGTTACTCAACATTCTGCTCTCGTAGCTGCTACAGATCTCTAAGAGCGTATGTTTAGAAGTCACAGAAGGTAATGACCCATATTGTTTATTAAATCACAACTCCTCAAAATACACTCCTATGTTACGCAAGTATGCTACACATCCTAGAAACATGAGGTCGCATCACTTAATACAACCGCAGAATAGAAATGCTCTTTGCAGCACCAGTAAAGTATAGCTAAATATCAGCCCAAGTTCCAAATCTTTAGTTAGCGTATTTATAGACATTTCCCATGTCATTTACCTGAAATAACTTCTCTGAGGATATTGAAATTTCACATATAACAGAGAATGATAACAGACAATTATAAGAAATACATCGATAAAAGTTAACTAATTCTTAGTAAACGTTAAAGTTATTAAATTTCTTTATCAAATCCTAGCTATTTTTTTAATCTTGTTGAGGTCATCCATACTGAGCTATGGAGAACTTGTTATTGGGCACACAGGTAACTCACTGGTATCAAAGATGGCACACCATTTAGGTGGGCAGAGAACATAAGACTATAGCAAACACATTTTTAACCGATCTGTTATAGCTTTATTTCTTAATGATCCCTCCCCTTCTTTACTGATATGTTAAAAACTATCTATGTCCAATGAAGCTGCAGTTGGTCAGTACTCTCTTAAGATAAAAATCCCAAGCAGCGTGTTACGTACGGATAGGCATCTGAATTACTGAAAACATAAGTCACTGTTTTCCCACCCTACGTTTGGATTTATGCATACCCAGACTTCAAATAGCGATTAGCTTCACCTTTCATTAACACCAGCATCCATCAGTCAGATGGAAACCATGCAAGCACAAGAAATGCCAAACTCACTTTGTCCATAGTTCAGAAGGGATGTGAACAGGAATTCTAATCTATAGGATGATCAAAGACCTCCAAAACCTCAGAGGTAAGGTTCTATGTTCCTAGAATCTACAGTCACAACTCAGCAGGTCTGTATATACTAATTAGGATACAACATAGGAAAAGGTCAACTTCATAAAATACGAGGAGAATTAATACACAGGGACCTTGCCATTTGCTTTCATTTGATTACACGTACACTGCCAGAGGAAGACTTCATGTACTGCATTTTATTCATATCCACTTTGTCAAACATCTCTTGTAGAAAGAGTGTTAATCCCAAAATGCATTTATTCAGATAGAAAACTTAAAGATTTCATTTTATGTTAAAGGCAGCATGGGTGGCTTTTTTCTTGTTTTTATTATTTTATTACTTCTGTTTCCTACTGACTGTATATTAATCAGAGTTTTTCAACCATAATATCAAAAAAAAAAAATTCCAAGTGAATGGAAGTCCTTGCACTTTTATCCCTCATACCTAACTATACAGCAGCCTACTGTGTCTGGGCTGGCTGAAACTTCTCTGCAGTTTGTGCTCCTGGGTGCCACGGGGCCGGGCTGGCAAACTCACTCATCTGCCACTGGCAGCAGCGCTCCAGGGTCCCAGACGCAGAGCCCTGGGGACTTTCTATGGCATCCACTGCCATTTCAGTCCCACGATACAATTCTCTCAGACAATAAACAGGCCCCCAAAACTCTTTCGGAGATGAGACATTTCACCACTGGCTGATGCCACAGCAAGGTAGTGATTTAGGGGTGGGCTGCCGCAGAGTCCCTGTACTGAAAAGAAAGTTCTCTTTATGAAATAGGAACATCAAAACACATTAATAATGAGATTAGAAAGCTGAATCCATTCCTCCCTCCTTTTGGATGTGTTGAGGAATTGGCGGGATGGGGGGGGGAGGGGCCGGGACAAGACATGACAGATTTGGTTTTAATAAAAGTTTCCATGGTTTTTTCACTGACAGACGTCATAGTGTCAATCAATCCATTTTAGGGGATTTAAAAATTAAATTTACAAATAACATTTTAATCTTTGGTAGACTTTCATAGCTAGGGCTGCTCCAAACAGTCTGCTAAGTCATAAACATAAAGTGTAAGAGCTCTTGGGCAAACTCTTTGGAGAGCATAACTATGCCTCTCCTAAGCAGAGTACTTCAGCGGTGCAGACTACCACTTTCCCCATGCATGGGAGTACAGTTGAGAATGGGAGCATTTTCCTGGGAAAGATCTGCGCTCCTAACGACTGCAGGACTGAAACGCGTAACATTCAAGCGCAGCCTCTCTCATAGAGAAGTGTCAGCAACTACTGAGCTCATTAACAACAGAAGAGAGGTGGTTTGGAAAAGCGTCCTTTTCTATTTTCTCAAGAGAAATGTCAAGATGCTTCTGTTATTTCTTGAAGAAAATAAAATTGTTGCGGATTTGAATATACATACATATTTTATCAGTAATACCAGAAGGTAGTACCAGCAGTGCCATTAAGGAGGTAATGACTTAGTTTCTTCAAAGCTTTTTTTTTAAGCGTTTGTTTTAGTGGTGTTTGGGGGTTCGTTTTGGGTTTGGGGTTTTTTTTAAGCATTTCGCTACCCAAATAGAATGCGACATGCAATGAAATGGCCGTGAATTCAACAAAAGCCAAACCCACAGCAAGGATTCACATCCTAAAAAAGAAGCTCCCTTTCCGGACCAGCCACAAGGGGAATGCACACTTAAGCTTGCAGGTAGCCATCAGCTTCTGCATTTAGCAATTCATTATGTGCAAGAAGGACATTTCAGTTCAAGTACTGGTTGGGTGAGGAGGAGAAGGTCCTTTTGGTCTAAGTCTTTCACTTGGGGTTTTGAGGCAGGGGTGTGGTATGTGTGGTTTTAGGGTTTTGGTGTAGGAGGGAGGTTAAGAGAATTTACTGTCTTTGTATTCAATGCAGACAAGCCCCCAAAAAAAAGCTTTTTCAATTTTCCATTAATCTGAGTTAATTAGAAAAGGAAAAAAAAAAAAATCTATTTCTTTAGTTTCACTGTGAGCTTATTCTGAATTTTGTTATGCATTATTCTTCCCTTCAGCTATGATTCAAGACTATGCTTTTCAACATCCATCTTGTCTTCCCATTTTTCATCCACATTTCTAATAACTCTCAATGCTCTTTACTATTCTCCTCTGTATTGGAGCTATTGCGGTTCAGTACTTCCACAGAATTTAGTTTATATTCTTCATTTTCTAGACTATTAACAAAGATATTAAACATTAGAACACATATAGTATTATTCCCCGGTTAGGCTTTTCCCAAAGCCCCAGCCTCATCCATTTAACATTATTCTTTGTTTACAGTTGCCCTGCCAACTCTTAGATCATATGGCAGCGCTTCCATCACAGTCAATTTGAATAAATTTTTCACGTAAGATTTCATGAGACAGAGTATCAAACGCTTTACTAAAGTCCAAATAGATTACATTCATGGCATTCCCTTCATTCCCCCAATTTGTAATTCTATCAGAAAGGTAATCAAGTTTGATATGCCTTTCAAGCCACACTTTTAGCTTTCCCATTTTCTAGCTAAAATGTATTCATCACACTGTACTTGGAAAATGCAGAACCACTGTACATGCAAAGCTGAAAAAAAAAAAAATAGTTTTGTGGTCGCAGAGGTGGAGCAAACTTTACTGTGTAAGCACTGGCTGAACTCATTTAAACCTCATCTCCCACATAAGATAGCTGACCTCTCGTTGTGATTCAGCACATACACAAATAAATTGAGGGTGATTAAGCTGTCTTTGATACAATTTGTACAATTCTATGTAGCTCCAAAATCCAAATCACAGAGCTGTATGCAATCAACTTCAAAAACCCACTTGGCTCTTCATCCTGTTAATTCTAGACAACAAATGTGTCCTTTAATGAACAAACACACACCAGCTACGGTTTTTCCTCCCAAAGCCAGACATCATGGCTACTTCTGAGGTCAAGCTGTGAAAACAGTAGAAGCAAGACACAAATTATGGATGGCTGTTCTCATCTGCTGACCTCTCGTTCTTGGCTTTGAAACGCATGATATGATGGCTAGGGAATCACCCTCACTCAGCTTGCACCTGGAGGCCCCTTCTTCGATTCAAATCTAGAGATATATGTGTTTATTTTCCAGCATGTATTTGGCACTGTGAAAGCAACAGGCTACAACCTCTGCACAAAGGCACAGCCTGGCTGCTGCTACGCAGGACTATCATCGATACATCCCCCGCTCCCCTTCTCAATTACACCAGTATCGACCACCTTATTTTAAAGGAATAAAGAGTAGTTGCATAAATAATACAAGCCAAAGCTAATTGCTTCCTGTGAGCAACCAACTTTCTACATGAGCAAACCAAATTGGGTTTCAAATCCCATTAAATGTGAGGCAGATCCCCAGGTGGGGTGGATGGGTAGATTACTGGGTACAGATTACTGGCTCTTCAATGCTATGCTTTTCAATAAAAAAAAAAAAAAAACCACAAAGTGATCTATGAAATACAGTCCCCTCTGTTTCTTGAGAGCACTCTGGGTTCTCTGTCCCACTCTGCTCTAGCTGCTTTTCTTCTGCTCTATATTCAGGTATCCCGAGTGAGAGAATCCCCTCAGACCCACCAGTGGGACACAGCTCCTGTGTGAGAATCACAAGTTCACACCAAGATGTGCAAAGGACATCATGACACGTCAGCTGCTCCCTGCAGCAGAATTACAAAATCAGAATTAGGGAAAAAAAAAAAAAAAAAAAAAAAAAAAAAAAGAGACAGACTACAGAAAACAACACTAACATGGTCGTTGGCCTTTAATTTACTACAGATTCCTCCTAAACCTTAGACAGTGAGCCTTGCTCAACCAGACCAAGATAATAACTTACTACAGCATTTTCTTTTGCTTTTACCACTGTGAATCCTTCAGTGACAATTTCTCCTGCCACACTGCTAGGTGGGAGACGATTGCCCTCTCTGAAGAGCCACTACCCCATGGACGCAGAAAGAGGCGAGCCACTCTTTGGGGCACACTTGGCTGGTGAGTGTCCAAGCCCGGTGCAGGAACGCTCTCAGGCGGCAAGTGCTGCCGCTCCTCCTCGCTCTGATTATGGCTTCCTAGCCGGCACACTCCACTCAGGGCAAGCTTTCCTGCAATCAGATACTATTCCACTTGAGCACAGGTGGCAGGCTCCAAACCATGATGTCAGGCTTCCTTAGTCCTCACAGCGATAGGCAAAATTTGACATCAGTGCCAGCGATTTTCTTTGACAGTGCCAACACAGTACACGTTACCCTCTGAGCCGCTCACTCACCGGGGTGCAATGCGAGGTAGCTTGTTCCTGGCATTCGAAAGGGGCTGTAATTGACTACTCCAAATAAACACACAAAACCACTTTTTAAATTAGAAACACTCGGATCTGTCTCAAGGATATAATTCCCTTTCTCCTGCTTTTAAAACACTGACTGACAATACCTTTAAGTTGTCAAAGTACAAAAGATTAAGAAAACAAAACGTATTTCATATACTTGGCATTGGTATCAGGGTTGAGTAGAGGCAAATCTAAGAGCAGAAAATCTTTGTAAACGTACTGCCAGTCACAAAAAAAAAACATTTACAAATGATAAAAATCAGCAGGATTAGTAATATTACAATTAATGGACTTGTAATGAATACAGTTTAAATCACGATGAGAAACCCTACTAAATGTAAACTCAAAACAATTATTATTTTAAAAGGTTTAGCTCCCTACTGACAAAAAAAGTTCTCTCTTTTTATTCTCCTTTGTTTTGAGATACCTCTTTTAATCCTCAAATCACTAGAAAATGAGCTACAGAAAAACGTTTAAGATTTTAGGTCTCTTGTTCAGACAAACCACACAAGATGTAGCAAACATGATCAGCATAGAAATAAAGCATCCTGCCAAAATCAGACTAGCCAGTAAATACAGATACTCTTTGTTTAGACATTTACTTTATGTATACAGAAGCTGATGGATAGCTGTGCCACGAAGTCAAGTGTAATTTGGTTCAGTGCTCCACACTACTCTTGTATTACCTGCCAAAGCCCATGAAAGTCCTCAGCTACCCAGCCCTTGTTCCTGACATCAAGCCATTTTAGCACCAGATATTTGAATTCTAATGAGATCTCACTTATAGCCAGTTACTCAATGTTTTATAGACTATTAAAACGCTATTACTCACCACACTAACCCAGACTTCAAAGGAGTAAATTCTAGGGAGTAAATCCTATTCCAATTGCCACAGATGGCATGAAAATTACCCACCTTCTAAAGGGGAAAGCATGATCCGCACAGCCCCACCCCCAATTTCATTGGTACCAAAGGCTTGGAAGGAAGACTGCAAGAGAATCCTCCCCTCTGACAGACAGCAGCTCCCCAGGTGAATAGGGCACAGTCGCTACTGAGTCCTCACCACTGCTCCCCATCCCTTCTTAGGGGTCTTCATCTGCTCACCGTGTCGCAAACACGATGTCGGACAGATCTTTTCCTTTATCAGCTCAACTCTGATTTTGGCATCAGGGGTTACGTCAGTAGCATCAATTCTGAATTTAACACTTCTGATTATCTTACCTTTTCCACTCCGTAACACTTTGTAGTGCAATGTTTGTATTATGCATATGGCATCCAGGGTGATGGAGCTAACAGAAAGCCATTATCTACAGGAATAACTTAAAAATTTACTGTGCTAACGCAAACAAATTCCCCAAGCGTAGACAGACTATGCAACAACATCGGATTCTGTGCATGGGAATTGAAGTAGTGACATAAACATGAAAAGAAAGAGGAACGCATGCAATGCTGATAGATGGTAAAGAGCAGAAGCACGTCCTGACCAAACCACAAAAAGAGAATCGGGACATCGCTGTGCCAGGGCTCAGTGAACGGGTTTGTGTTCCTTCGGTGCATGTTCTCCCACAAACACATGCTCATGTGCCTGATGTGCGATGCCACCATTATCATTGCAAGCACAGCCAAAAATATCTCAAGAAATAATTCCCCGCAGATGACGAAAGGAATGAGAGGAGTCTATAGCATAAGGTGGACCCAGACAAATGCAAGGTTTGGGAACTGTTTCAATTAGGGGTTTTTTTGTTGTTTAATTTTGTTTTAAGCAATGCTCCACATGGGGTAACCTCACATTGCTGCCCAACACTGAAGTGACACATGGCCACGCAGTTATACCTTGTGATAATTTGGCAGTTTCCAACCCTTGTTTCTAATCTGGGAAAAAATGGAAACCATTTTCTTAAGTAGTAGCAGCACTTGGGACCCTAAATAACACTGAAGTGTTTTTCTGCCTTTCTTGCCTGTCTCTTTAGATGTATGTAACTCGTAGCGTCTCTGTCATTACTTTCCACCTTGTGGGAAGTGTTCTCGTCTTCATTTCTTCCACAGAAGAAGTCAGCAGAGGGTGACCACTGATGTTTAGTTACTGTAGCTCTATGATCGCTTCTAAATGCACTCATCTTAGAATACATCTTATTATTTCCTACCATACTTGTTTTCTATCAACCTGTTAAATTAAGGATCATGGGGACTGAGTCCAAGCCAATTATAAGAGCAGCCTGATGAGTGGTTTCTCTTTCCTCCTCCAGAGAAGGATATTCATCCCCCAGTACAATAAAAAAATCACTACTATTTTTATTTTGTACATAGACACTGTCTACCGCTACAGGAAGGATGAAATGGCTGCTGTTAAGCCTCATTTTCATCCATATGCTTTTTTTCTTTAGATAATACTGTTTTTCCTGGTACTGCATTTACCCTAAAGTCAGTAGAAGTCCCATTTACTTCATAAATGTCCTACTTTTTTTTTTTTTTTCTTTTTATTGCGTCCTTTCATCCTTTGCTCCTAAAAGGAGTACTTTTAAGATCACCATGTTGTCATCTGGACATATTTATTGATCTTTGCAAATTCATGTTACACACTGCAATTTTTCCTCTTTCTCCAGATGCCAGGCTGATGCTTGATGGTCATTTCACTCTAAATGCCTTTCTGCTTCAAGTTTTCTTTAAGTGTTTACAGTTTTCTATTCTATCCCTGGGACCAGCACACTGCCCATCCTTCATTCTGGACTGGGCAGCTGCTTCTGGTTGGCTAAATTTTAATACATGATCAAACATTAATTCTGGGTTTTCCACAAACCCAGTACTATAGTGTTGCACATTTGAACCACAGCCTGCTTTCTTCTTGAGGATGCATCGTTAGGGAATCTCAGAACTCAGACTTTTAGACCAGTTTTTGCCTTTAATTCTTATGTCCTACTTTCTAGATTTCTGTAATAGGTTTTGCTCATTAGCTTTCTTTGCCTCAGTTAACCTGAAACTAAAAATATGAAGAGTTTCAAAGCCTGCTCCTACTTTCTCATTAAAGCTGTTCTTTTACCATCTTGCTGCGCAAGCCACCTGTTGCTTCAGGTGAAAAATAGAGTGCATTCTAAATCTTTCAGTTGTTTTATACATTTCCAAAGAGGTTCAATTCGAGCGAGATATTTCCTCTCTTCCCCCCACCTAGTTCATTTACCTTGTGGCTGCAGTCATCACTTAGACCCATGAGTCAGAAAGAAATATGTTTAGCCTCACATCAGAGTTTCTAACTGATCGGTATAACCATCAGCATCCTCCACACAAGGCAATCCACATCAGCTGGCTATGGCCAAACCCTTCGGAAAGGTTCAGTACTCAACAGGGGATGAGCTGAGTGTAGCTTAAGTCAGAACCATCAGCAGCTACAGAAAGAAATTGAGAGCATATACAAAAAGAACTGTTGTCTAGCTAGCTTATACACAAAAGCTGTATTTAAAAAAAAAAAAAAATAAAGGAAAAACAAGACTTATCCATAGAAGCACTTGCATTTCTCCTGCAGAGATACAGCACAGATAGTTAAAAAGACAGAGACAAGGGGATGCTGATCAATGCTACAGCCCCCAGCAGCGCAGTAGCAAAGACGTACAAACCTCCATCATCTCAGTCTTAATCAGAGTTTGGTACAAGTTAGACTGAACGAGCTGACACCTCTTCACTGGCACGCGGCCACTTCTGTGAACGGAGCCGTTGATCTCTTTACAGTTTCTAGTAAATCATCGTAGACACGTCAATAGCTATCAGCACTACTGTGGCACTCAGAAAGGAAGCGAAAGGTTGGAAAGCTCTGGCCTCCAAGCAGCCCTTTCTCCCACAGAAGAGTTCCCATCACATCAAAGTTGGTAAATAGTGCTAGCTGTGGGAACAGTGACACAGACACCGACAGATTCAATTCTGTTTTGATGGCAATCCAAAATCTCTATCAGGAAATTAATTCATGCTAAAGAAATAAATCTGCTCTCTTTAAGAGGTCACTTTATAATTAATTATACTCCAGCTTTTAAAGCATTTTGCAGAGTGCAGTTCTCTAAGATAATTATCTCACAAACTGCATTTTATGGCAAATCTGAATTGAGAAGTCTAGTCTGGAATGCCAACAGAGAGACTACTTTAATATGAAGCTTCAGTAGGTGTTTATAACAAGTATTGGCAAAAGCAGGTAATAAAATACTACACAGCCTTGAGGCAAAAATTAATGAGACAATAAACAGCAAGAAATTAAGAATCTGGCATGTATTCTGCTCCGGAAGCAGGAACTACACAATCAGTTGTCTCTCAATGCTTGCTTTCATACTGACTGTACTGTTACAGACCTCGTTCACATGTCTGAATTATCACACCTGGTTTCCCCCAGCAGAGCTCTTCCGTTGCCATCCCACAGGCATCTCCAGCCCAGGCACAGCCCAAGGGCACCGTGCCCATGGCACGGGCAGCTCTCCACACTGGGGTCAGCCCCTCCCAGCAACTCTAATGACACACTCACCACTGCCGCTTTCCCCCAGCCCAGCGGAAGGCATTGCTCAGCTACATGGGGGAGCATGGGGACATTTCCCTTTGCAGAGGGCTGTGTGTACAGCTAATGGAGAGATTTATCTGCACCTAAGCCTTGCTCAGGACAGGGCATGCACATGGGAGTCTGGTACCAGTGTACTTGGTGAGGCAGTTAAAAACCAGGCACCAGCTCATTCCACTGCACACTGGGCAACACTTCCCACCAAAAAAACTCATCTTCCCATCGCATCCCACTCCTCTTCCCCATCATCCTCTTCTGTCTTCCCCTCTGCAGCCTGGGGCTTTGGCTATCTTTTTGTCACCCACTCTCTCCTTCAATATTTGCTCCCTAACTCAAGTTGGCCAGATCCTCACTTTTTTCCTCTCCCCAAAAAGGTGATTCTGCTCTACCTTCACACAGAGTAATCTGAAATTTTGCTTTTTCTCAGAAAAACACAGCTCAAACAATTAGCAATCAGCCAAGACCTCAGTAAGGGTTCAGATTAAACCTTTGAGAAATTCAAGACAGATAGTCTTCCAATGCAATTCCGTTCCTCTTCCAACTTATGTTAAAAGAGCCTTCCCTGTTTTGTACTTACAGCAAATCGGAAATAATGAGACTGAAAATACGGGTTTCATTCTATAGGAAATCCTGACATTTTAGATAATTTTTCTAAATCTGAACAAAAGACAAACGCTAAGGCTGCTAAGTCATATTCATTTCATAGTGTTACACAATGGTGGTGTAAAATCAAAATCTCAACCATGAAATACTAAATTGGTTTCCAAAAACCCACATTGTAATAAAAATAAACAAACCCATGTAACATTAATCAAAAGAATTAGCTATTATCAGAACAAAAATGAAAACATTTTTTCATCAAAATACAAACATTCCCACAACAGATTTTTACAAAAACTGCATTTATCTTCTGCCACTGTTTTGCAGGCAGAAAGGCACTGTACGGTTTTGAAAAGCTTCAAGGTACTGTCCAGATTTCAAAGTACTCTAATCCACCCATAACGTTACAATTGCTACACGTTTAAGATGAATGTCCTTTACCTTGGCCAAATTCAACCTTATCACGATACACCTAACCACCTAAGCTAATAGAGCCCTGCACATACAAACGCTGATTTTGGTTCTGGTGCTTATGTCTTAATCCTCCCCATTTAGAGGGTTGAGCAAGATATTTACAGCTATTCCATAGCAGCATGTTTTAATCCACAACTTCCCACCTGCATGTTGTATTTCCTAGCTGCCGATTTGAACGACAAGGTATGCTGGAAATTTGTGGGCTCTACTTTCTGCATGACTGAAACCAACATAAAATCCTTCTCAACAGGCATTTATTTTATATGAAAACTCACTCTTAATTTCATTACTTCATTGCAGAATTCAACTTTTATACTGCTTCTTAGCTATAGCAAAATTGGCATTTCTAAGAAAAGCCTCAATGCAAAATAGCATTTTGGGTTCTCCTTAGAGATTTTATTCACTCATGACCATATCATCCATGTCGGAGTCAGAGATCCATCAGAATGAAGTCCCCTACTTCAAATGACGAGAGGACAGGTAATGGCTTCCTACCAGTTTCCCCAAACAGTCTCAGGCATGCAGGTACCCTCTCCATGCACTCCAATGATGTTCCTTTACACAGAGGAGTCTGCAGTTTGGGCAATAAATGACCCTTGAGCTGGAATCACTAAAAAACTATGAGTTGCTTCATGACTCATTGAAGCCTTCTGGCTTCCTTCACATAGGCTGAAGCATAACAGACCACGAAGAAAATGACCAAACTCAATCTGTAGGCTCTGATAACAACAAAACAGCCACACAGATCTTCAGTTAAGGAAAGAAGCCTAAAATATTTTCAGAGCTTGTCTGTCTCATGGCATTTTAATTAGATTGCTCCAGACCTCAAGTCACACAGCAAGTCTCTGGAGCAAGCCTGGGTATGGTTTTGACCTTTTTAGGTATCATCAATAAAATTCAACGTCTTTTGCAGATATGAATGAGTTGCTAGCCAGAATACAGATTTGTTAAAGATTTAAAGAAAAAGCTTCATAAGTTATTTGCAATGACTGCAAAAAAATTGTCAGTGAATGTAGTAGCAACGTAAACAAGAACATCTTGGTAGTGGCCAATCCAGAGGACACACAAACACCTTTTTTTAATACGACAATCAATACATAGTGCTGTTGGGTTAGTACAGGACTTCCGTCACCTAAATGGCACAATAAAGCAGCAAGCATACATCCTATAACCACATACACCGATCTTTTGGATGGTCAGCTCTCCTTGGCCAGGTCAAAGCTCTGATTGCATCAGTCTGGCTTATGAATATTTTTGTGAGAAATATTTGACACTTACTTACCTAACAGTATAAATAAAAATGGCACCCAGATTTTAAATTTTGAACCAGAAGTACAAGGCTACAGTAGTTAAAAAAGGCAATTTAAAACAATGAATATTACAGGAATTCCACTGATTCTGAAAAAAAAAAAAAGCTGTAGTACAGAATCTAGGGTTTCAAAATGTAATTTCAGAAAAATACTAACTACAATCTGAATCTAATTTTATTTTCTATATTCAAATCTGGTTGAATACATGCTATGAGTACTGTCTATTAAAAAGCCCATACAACAATTTTCTAAAGATCTCATTTGCAATTCTGCTCTATCATTGTAAAATTCTAGTACTGCAGCTGCAAAGGCTGCTAAATCTGCCCGGTTTGCTGACCATTTGCAGTTCCACACAAAAATATTTGAGCTGCTGAATTTTTTCAGTCATATTTTTCTGCTCAGTCCCCCAGCCCCTTTCCATCATTGGGGCTTTACGTTAGGCAATAGCCTGCAATACAACACAGTAATATGCAATATCACCAGAGGCAATACAAAAAATAAGGTCTTATCATAGGTATACAGCACTGCAAAGGATATTCCCTGGATGCTGTTTGTTCTGTCATCATGTGTCCACAGATTGCATGATATGTTTGACAAAAATACAATGAATACAAAGAATTTTTTTTAAAAGATGCTTCACTAACACAACTATAATCTCTTCTGCTCTGCTTCTTTAATCCCTGAAGATCTTAATAAGCCTCTCCCACAGAAACAGATTAAAATCCACATCTTTCATATCCTTTGATTACCAGAAATAGCAAAGAGTAGTTCATATAAACTGTTAGCAGTTATGCTGAAACTGCATTTTAACAGACTGTTCTTTTGATTTATTTATTTCTGGATGTCCATGAACAAGCATAATAGGCCATTACATTACAATATTTCAGCATCAACAGGAAATCACAGTCCAGTGTATGAAATACTGCATGACAATTCTAGTATAAGAATGAAATTAAAAATTGATTATATCTATGTTATTAATGACAAAGAAAATTACCTTGGTACCATCTGAAATTTACTTAAAAACATGAATATTTACTGCTTACGATAGGTAAAATCGTAACTCCCCCTATTTCAGGCCTTAGGTCAAAAACCGAACAATTCTGAGTTAAGCTTAACATGAATCTTCTGTATTTAGAAGTAGAATAAAATTCTTCGTGATGGGACATCTCAGCTTTCTGTTAAAGCATCTATTAAATGCTATTGTGGCTCTCTTGTATGACATAAGTCATTAGAAATTAGTTTTTTACTACATGCTTTTGCAGTCCCTGCTTCAGTTTAGAAAACTCCTGCAGTTGCACTGGCTGCAGAATGGAAAGTGCTAGGCAGCAGCACAGCTGGAGGGCACGGAGACTTGGTAGGAGACTGTCTATGAATTAAAAGGATGAGGAAGGAATGAGCCCTCACTGCAAGGAGTGATAACAAAGGAAAACCTAGACCTTTGCTGTGTCTATTATTTCCCAAGGCCTTCTGAAATCACAGTCTCCAAATAGAAGCTACATGTATAGGAGAAAGCCACCAAAGCCCAGAGTTACAAATCCTCATGAAGTACAAAACCACGGTCCTTCTTCTAGAGGAAGATGAATACCACAGCCGACACTTAGCCCTGAATGCATATGCTACCGAAAGATCAGGGAGACAGGCCAGACAGAACTGAAAACATTCACTCAAAATGCATAATTTACTGTACAATTCTTCTGTATTAATAGCTATGGAAAAAGTACAAGAGAACAAAGTTAACATCAGCAGCCTTCCCCTCCATGGCTCTCCCCTTTGCTCCTTAAGTGGGTCCAACCTAGCTTCTCCCAGCACTCCAGAAAAGTCACCTTGAGTGGCACCTTTAGGCAGCCTTATTCCTTGTGCAGCAAGACAAGCTTCATCAAATAGGTACAATTTAACATTCAAATGAGAAAGACTGAAAACTATAAATGTATTCTAGCATAAATTCACCTAATCCAAACAGTCTGAAGAGTGGGGACTTGTTTCCATTCTCTGGTTCCAAGGTAAACCCTTCAGCATCATTAGGTAGGCGGTAGAGAGCAGGATTTACATAATTACACACACAACCCAGGGCTATCTGCAGAAAACCAAACCCTTGCAAATCAAGTAATGTTTTGGTTGTCTGTGGGTAATTACAAGCGAAGTCTATCACACAAACACTTCACTAATAGTTTCCCAGTCTCCGACCCTCATTGCCAGCTCCCTCGCCCTCAAGAGTTAATTCGGTTGCCTTCTCTGACTTTGTGCAAGTTAGCTGACGGTATCAAGAAAGGACTTTTAAAGAGGTTCAATTCATGCATATGAAAATGTCATTTCTCACCATGGTTTACGGCACAATTTTTGATGAAAGAATAGGATTTTGAATAATTCTAACAACTCTGAATCTACACATTAATAATTCATGGCCAGGGCTGACTGACCAACCATGTGTCTCTCCAACAAGAAGCTCTGCGGTACGCAGCTGAAGTGTGGTTAACCAGTTCTTACACACAACCAGGAAAAAGGGAAAGTGACCCTGAGATTGCCGACCTCGCCTCATAATTAAGAGAAGGGTAAATTGTATCAGCCTGCCAGTAAACTTTTGTACAAAAAACCCAAGTCATTTAAATTTCAGGTGGCCTGACATTAGCAAAAATAGTATGACTTTTCATGCTTAATCAAAACTGACAGATACTTTGAGCTAATTCATTTGCTAACAGCTGATTTCAAAGTGGCAAGTTTATGATCTAATTCACAAAGTGAGGTGATAAATATTTGTGTCTTGTTATTAACTGTTGACACTGTACAAAGTATTTATGCCCAGTTATCAATGTGATTGTTCCTATTTAATACTTGACTTCTCTTCTAAGACTACCAATCAAGTTGTCAGGGTCGCAAGGTTTGTACAGGTGTCCTGTTAAAAAAAAAAAAAAAAAAAGATACCACACACAAACCAAAAAAACCCACAAACCAAAACAAACCCTAACAAGCAATATAAAATACCTACCACATTCCTTACAGTCACCTAACAGCTTATCAAGTGGTTAAAATCTGACTGATGTGATCAAATTGAAATCTATGACCTAGTGTGGAGGAGGTTCTCCATCTCATTAACAGTCCCCTGGAGCCGCTCCTTAGGAGAGAAACATTTTACTTAGTGCCCTGTTTCTCAAATAGCTTTGTCACTGAGCAGGATATTTCCATCAGTATTATGTGAGGCTGAAATAACAACTCAGTGAGGGAGAAACGCAAAAGAAAACAAGGCCAAACTCAATGGGCCCTGCAGAACAGGCTGCACAGTTATTATGAATAAAATTCTCTACTAATGAGTTTCCAAGTCTCTATAAAATCCCAATATTTGGCAAAGACCGTTCCATTTCACATTTTAACATCCTCTGGCATAAACTGTCATGCTTTAATTAAACACAGAATGCAAATCACATCCCCAGGAGATGATGCCTCTAGCTGCTTCTCTTTCAGTAAGCCAATACGGAAAACAACCATGGCAGTAACGTAGCACAGAGACCAGGGCAACTGTGCCCCTCGTGGGGCTGAGCTTCCCAAATGCCACTCTGAGGGGCGACTCCTGAAGAGTTATTGGAGACGCCGCTTACAGCCAGGCTCCCTGCTGGCAGGCAGGAAGCCATCAGTCTCTGCTGCCTTCCTCATCAGTAGGCTGCATTTGCTGGCAAATGCGAGACGGCTTGATTAGCTAGGCTTAGTCTTACACACATCTCATTGCCTTCAGCTCCAGGGAAAGAAAAAATCCGTATGCTCAGGCCTTGTCCATGCTGCAGTTCCCCATGGCAAAGCCCCCACCAACCTTGGGAAACTATGGGACCTATCCTACATAGCACAAATAGCAGACAACACTTTTTTCATCTACCATTTAAAACTACCCTTAGTGGACAACAGCGTGTAAAAATTGCACTTCCATGTAAAACCATTTTGTCTGGTGACTGACTACCTCTCTGTCGGGAAGCTAAGAAAAATACAGACACAATATGGAAACCAAAATTGTGCTGGCAGAGAAAGATTGTGTACTACTAAGTATCATATCAAGATACTCAATATATCTTCATTTTCTCTCCCCCTCAAATCTACCAACTCGGAGAAGTCAGACATGTTTTCACAATAAATGAAACCTGAGGATGGGAAGGGAACCAAAATTGTATTTAGTTTGTCATACGTGGAACCAACCAGAATTCTTCCAAGACTGATTAAAAAATATATATATATATAGATACAGCTTCCACATAGAGAAGATTTGTTATGTACATCTTAGGAAAGTATCTCTTCTGACAACAGTGAATTCAAATATCAGAGTGTAAGTGTATAACACACTACCCACAGTACTGGGAATCCACTGCTGAAGAGTCCTCTTTGACTTCAAAAGTGATTTCTGAGACCTAGGAACTCTGTACGACAGCAGAAAAAAATCCTCATAAGCCTTTCCTGTGAAAAGAGTTTGTCCAAGATGACCGACAGAAGTGTGAAAGGTACAGCTCATCCTACAGCCCACACCGTGCAAAACAGAGAGGCAAGCAGAGGGTATGCATACATTTTAAAATATCTCAAGCACTGTATTCTAGTTTGCATTTACTCTTTGCATTAAAAACGAAGCAAGGAAAATCCACTCCACATCCACGTGCATCTTTCTAGACAGACTGCTACTCAGAATCAGTATTCTGTGCACAGAGTTACAACATACCTAACTCCCCCTTCACCATCAGGATTATTTTTTTTTCCCCGAATTATTTTTTAAACCAAGATTCTGTATTTAGGGTCCTGCATGAAGTACCTGAATGCATAAAACCTCAACTTTTTGCAATGTGCCTTTGCATTCTCTCAGGGTGGTGGGTGCCACAAGGTAATTCAGCGTGCGACTCCCTGCAGCCGCCCCGCAGACCTGGGTAAAGCTGCTGTATAACTTCTTCTTTGCACCGAAACATTTCGCCGACGCTGTCAGCATCTCCTTTGCTAAGGGAGACACGCAGTTCTGCAGCTGGTAAATGCAGAGTGAGGGAAAGACAAATTCTGGAGGAAGCATCTATTTCACAAGGAAACTAAACTAATTTCTCTAACAAAAATAAATAGCTGTGAAATGTTAGATGTCTTTCATCCAGGGTTCAAAAGTTGAGGAAGCCACATATCGCAAGTTCAACCTTTAGTAAAAAAATAATTAATATTTTTTATTAATGATCCTTAGTGGTAAATATCTTTATCTAAAATCATTAACTGATAGGGACTTTTCAGAATTTGTTCACAGGGCAGCAAGAGGAATATTTCTCTCAGGATCTGTGGCTGTGTGCGCCTTCCTTCTCACTGGGGAAAAGATTATACAGTTTAAGTAAAATACAGAAGAAAGACTCTATGTTTAGACAGGCGTGGCTATGAATGCTAAATAAGGGGGGATGCTCTGAAGCTGGTGAAGTTCTTGGAATTTCCACACTGGCCATACAGCATACATAACATCAGCCCAATATTAATGAGCCAGAATAAGGAGACTGAAGTGCCTATGTGTCAGAGCTTTCTTTACTGACTAGGCAGTACTAACTGAACTATTCTTCAGGTCAAGATTCCTCTCAGGCTAAGAATCAGCAAAACTTGAATCTGTAAAGATATTAATTTCTTTGGTTTGTGGTGCAGCTGATGTACTCTGATATATCCAAGCTCTGAATTGCCGTGATTCTAAGCAAATTATTATATTTGAAATCACAGTGCAGATAACTTTGCGTATTTTCCAGAATTGCTATTTTCTGAATTAGAGCCCTCACCACTGATGTGGTTTTGGGAAATGATGAGCCTAAAGCTGTTGTAGATTTCAGTAGAATTGCAGATACTTTGCTCCTCGGGGCAGGGGGCATGAGGACGACGGGACAGGACAAAACCCAACAGCAACCTCATCCAGAGACAATAAATTTCAGATCCTCTCTGTGAATCCTTTGGCCTTGTATAATAAAAATTAAATTCCCTTTGTGCCTTTCCTAAATTTGTTTTTTCTTTCACCTTCACTGAGGTCTTATTTCCCTGGAAAGCAAGAGAAGCACAAATTACCGGCAAACAAAAATATTTGCAAATGCTAACGTTCAGGCACTCCGCTAGTAGAAACAAGCGTGTATCTTCTCCAAGCATGCCCAAATCCCTTCTGGGTGATTATCAACACAACTCTGCTCTAGTGAGTCAGCGAAGGAGACCAGTTTCATTTGCAAAACACAAATGCTGATTCCAAACAACCCGACTGCGCTGACATTGGTACACACATGCACTGCTGAGGGCAAATAATTGCTATTTCAATATTTAACTGGAAGATTACACCCTTGTTCTTACAGGTTCTGATTTACTTTACAATTTTCCTAGCCAAACCAAAGGATATCCTGTATGTGTGCATGCACTTGTTACACAAACTTTTTTTTTAATTTATCATTTATCTACTGAAATAAAATACCCTACTTTATTCTTTTTAAATACTTAACACTACTTTAAAAGAAAACTAGAAAATGCATTAATGCTAAATCAGTTCCTGGGGCTTTGTTTTATACAATCCCTAGCTAAAATCTGAAAGAAAAACTGGCATGCTGCTTATTAAAGCCACTTACAGTTCAGTTCATTTTTTCTAAGTGACGTATGTATTTATTCACATTGTGCTGTCACCTTGTAGAGGCCTCGCTAGACAATCACTTAAATTTATCTCAGAACAAAATAAAATAATTCATGATTCCTGTGTTTTTATTAATTTACACATATCCCAAAGCAACAAAAAAGTAATATTCTGAAGGAAAAAAATAAAAAAAATGTTTTTCCCCTCCAATTTGGCTCTTTTCCTACCTGCTTGCTATTGCAAAATACTTAGCTTCTAATCAAAATAATGAAAGCAGGGCTTCTGTGCTCAGAGGTTTTCATTTGAATAAGCAAGGCAATTTCCATTTAAAATGTATGTTCTGTCATGCTTCCACAAAACAGAAGTGTCATTTCTCATTTAATGCAGATGCCAAGTTATCCAGGTTCTTACATCCTTCCAGAAAATCATGAAAACCCCTCAGCCTGCTCCCTGCTCAGCACAGCTGGCTTCTTTGTCCGGCCTGCGGTTTGACTGCAAAGTTTAAATGCAAAATCTGCCCAACTCCTGGTTTCTATTCCTAAGTCGGACTTGGCATACAAATTTTCTGAGGTCGCTGCATCTCAGTTTCTCCCCTCACACCACCTTCCTCACTCAGGGGTATTTATGACCCTCAAGTTTGGTAAAGACTTTGATATATTCAGATAAAAGACCTGGAGTACTGTTTTTACGAAATCAAGCAATGCAACAGCCAGTTTTGTCAGTTGTGCAACGTCTTCTCCAACCGCTCATCTTCTTGGAAGAAATAATGCAGATACTGAAGTGAAACTACAGATCAAAATTTCATGCTGAAATTCATTTAAAAAAAAATCTTCTTAGAAAATCTCTCCTTTAAACAGCATAAGCAACTTGGCAAAGAGTGATTGATAAGTCCGTTCGTTTCACGGTGTAAATCTTTAATTTCATTTGCCACCCTTGTTACTCTGACCCTAGCAATAGTCCATAAATATTTAGGTAGCTTTCCACCAGCATGCTTTCAGCTTTGAATGTTAATGCTAGCTGTAGTGAAGAAGAAAAGGAATTGCTGTAATGGACCACGGAACTAGCTGTGAATATCTAACCCACTGTTTGTAAGGCATCCTTTTTGCTGGAATTAAAGCAGTCATTACTAGCACACAGGAACACATCACATTCTTAATGAATTGTGAGGCTGTGTTGGGAAAATAACAAATATCTTTACCTGAATAAGCATTAATGTTGTAACAACCAGCAAAAAAAAAAATCAATAGCTGTATAAAGCCCAAGGCTAAGAACAGAAAAACAAGACCGACATGCATACAGATAACCTTACCAGTGAAGAAATCAAAGAGATTCTGGTTTACTCTGCGTCTCATCATGGTGCCTGACAGATTATCAACAACTTTAAAAGTATACTTTGATATAAGCACAGTCAAGGCCCAGGGACCTGACCTTTTACTACCTATATTCCCTCATTCTGTAACACCCCAAGCTCATTAAACTACAAAGGATTTTACGGGACCACTCTTGGCAAAGCAGTGGCATGGCGAGCCTTCCCACTGCTCCAGCCAGGAGAAATGCAAGCTTGAGAGGAGAGTCACAGAAAGCCCCTCGTTCCCTCGGTCAGCGGACGCAGCAGCCACCTTCAGTCTCCAAGGGGACCGGGTCATTCCATCCACGAAGAGGTATTTCCCTGCCTGCTGGCCCCATCTGCCAGAAACACCAGAGAGATGCAGAAGCAATTGTTTGCCATTCCAAGCAAAGAGAGGTGCTGAGCGTAAGAAACCATTACTACTGAAAGAGTAGCAGTGGAAAAGTTGCCAAAATTCATCTCTACCTTGTTCCCCACTTTGGCTAGAAGCCTTATCTTGGCTTTAATTCCTTCTTGTCTCCACTACTGAAATTGCATTAGGAATTATCTTATTACATTGTTATGCTTTCAGAGCTGCAGAAAGGAGTTGAGAACACTGCAGCACAGCTCTCCTTACTGCAGAAAGCCCATATCACTTCATCCTGGAAGTCAAAACTACCCTCCTAGATTTAGATGCCGTCTTTTTATTTTTCCTGCACATCCAGACCTGGCCCCTTCGTATGCTGCTATTCTTTCCAGGGGTTATCCAGAGTGGAGGATCAAGTTCCAAGGATCTGCCTGTCTTTGAGGTCCACTAGAATTCAGTAAAATCTCCATTCCCCCCTCACCTTTTCTTTTAGATAATTCTTTTGAAAATACATTGTAAGGCTGAATGGAGCAAGGAATCGCACTCCCGTTTTTACGAAAGCGGAAAGGTCCTAACATTTGACTTAAGGGTCACCAGAGTGAGCTATGTTGGTGCATGTCCTCCCAACTCCTCCATTTCCTTTTTCCCTGGGCTGAAACCCAAACTCTCTTCCTGCTAAAAAAAAAGCAATGACAAAGCAACAAGGCTAACAACATGAAACCAAGCAAAATGAAAATATTTTCTTCACATCACATCAAAAAGCATTTGCACATGTGGAAATTACTCTTCGCTGCAAGTAACAATTACACTGAGCTTTTAGTCTGGCCTCTACTATAAGGTCCAAAATTGACTTGGCTTGACTAACCTATACCCCCCCAGCACCATTTCTTCTTTTCTCAAAAGAAGAACATATTTGTTTGCAGCTTAAAAAAAAAAAAAAAAAAAAAAAGGCACAAAAATCTGCAAATTCTAATCTCTCTTCTAAACTGAGTTAGCAGGTTTCTGCAGTACATAAACATAGGACCATACTAACTAGCAAGAAGATGGTTCCCTAAATCCTTTTGACCATTAAGGCTGCTTCTCACTTGACACAACCCTTTCGTGTTTGGACTGTATTTTAAGCGACCCTCCCGAGGCCGCTGCACGCTGCCAAGCGCGCCGTACTGGGGGACCGTTTTATTCTTGGAGTTCTGCTGCATGAAAGCAAGCAAAGCACACCGCAGAGCTCGCAAGCAGTACAGCTCACACTAAAGAAAAGTAGGCTATCTTTACCATAACTTCCAGTCACCACTGAGATAAGTACCCACTGAGCAGGGCAAAGAGCGTTAGTAGGTTGGAAGCTTCGTTTTCTTATTCAAGTAAAGGAGCTCTGTTGTTACTGCCGCTGGATTGCAAGTTCTCTTTTGTGGACAGAGTTGAGCAGTAAATGTGAGCAGCTGTTATTTGCTATATAGTTGTTACTAAGAGGATTTTCATTAAAAGATTTTTTTTTTTTTTCTTGTAAAATGAAAAAGCACTTAGCCGCTATTTCTCAGAATACATTGATCCAGATGAAAAGCACAGCTCCTTAATAGACCAGAGCTTCAGAATCCTAACGTGTATTTTCGGGACATAAGCCTCTAATATTTGAGCACAAAATCACCTTCCAGTGATGCATCTTCCTTCCAGTATTTACACCTAAAATCAGGGTCTGAAACTTACTGCTGTCTGAAGAAAAATTCTTTTCAATATTAACACCAACCCAAGGCTGCAGGGTCTCTTTAAGCTGCAAGTTATCTCCTCAGAGTAACATACTTAGACACACAACCACTAAGCAGTTGATAAAGTAATCAGTAATAACTGAATCGCAAACCGTTTTCTTCAAATACTGCCTGTTTAACCAGTTTTCAAGGAGATTTAATAACGCATTGGGAAGAGTTAATAGCAAAAATTTTTTCACCTTGAAGGGCCTAAGAAGATAGCAGACATTAATAACAGTGTCAAACCATGGTAGTTTCTTAATGATGTGTCACTCAAAAGCACTCTGCCCAGTTGTTTTCAATCTTTACTTTCAGAGGTAATCCAGCTGTTACAGGTCCATGCAGAGTTCCTAGCGAAGTATCTCTAATCTGAACCAACATGCCTCCATTCAAAGCAATAGAACTTCACCAATTTAGATGCCCCAGCCCCCTCCCCCAAAACCCCAACCTTCTTAAAACCCCTAAGCAAATACCCAACCAGCATGTGCCTGCACACACAGATAAGGCACTTTCCAAAAAGCACAGTCTGGCCATTCAGCAAGTATTCAACCCTTTTTATTCAGAACACACGTAACATCTCTCTGCCTTAAACTTCCCTTGTGCAAAAACAAGAGGGTTTAACACCCCACGGTATGCTGTCATTTCTCTTATATAAAGATTTTGGCAGTTTTGCTGTTGCTAATGCATCCTTTCAGTATCGTATTCTGAGCACTGAATTGGTAGAACAAAGCGTGTGTAAGTGAAGCCTGCAAGTACTGTTATTCCAAAAAACTATACACATACTACAAAGAAGTTTGTTAGAGAAAGAGCGTCTTTCAAGCCAGTTTCCTTTTACCCACACTTCTTCAAGATTAGGAATCCAGCAGCACCGGCAGTGCAGATACAGAACGTATTAAGCACTTCATCAACAACATCAGCTCAGAGGTGTCAGCAGTCTGGCTGAACTAGAAGGGGATCACATGTGGAAATCCTCACAAAAACCTGCACTTAAAGTACTCCTGCTGGTGCACTACACAGCATGGGGAAGTTGCACAGCTTCTGCTGTGCTGATAGAAGTACTGGCTTACAGGTAAGTACTTAAAACAAGGTCTCTTTTGCTTATCTCTAGTGACTTTTAAAGAGAAATTAAGTACCCCAGGATCCTTTTCAAAATATGTAGAGGGAATTAATCTTTATGTACTGGCCAACACAGCCTCTCTCAATAAAATGATACCACTAGCTTTAGCTATTGCTAACCATCTAATAGCTGGCTGGGATTTGCTATGACCAGTGCATTGCTATTACTTAGCTTTTCATTTCAGACAGAGCTTTAGGACGCTTTGGGGATCTAAAGAGAAACACAACCACCCCCCACCATTGTCCCATGTAACTGTAAACTGGAAAGAGAAGATGCTGAGTCTGGCAGTGAGTGCCACATGAGCCAGGCTGGCACCTGTGGCTACCTGACAGATAACGGCACTCATAGCTTCCCTGTCCTTAATTCTGCATCCCACCAGGTAGTTCATTCTACACTGCTTCCCAGGACACGATATCACTGGCACCTTTGTCGTTCGCACCTAGAGGCAAACAAACTCACTGTGTGGGAGCTGATATGTTTTCAGAGATCTTCTGAGTAAGTCCTGGGAACATTCCCGAATTCGCCCACTGTTGGTGGTAAGGCACAACCAATGCAGCTGTGATAGACACTACCTTGTGTTATCTTCTCTGCCAGACCATGCTGGAGCTGGAGTTAAAAAAAACCTGATTCACCGTAAAGGAATCTCAAACCACATAATTCTCACAAAAGCAAGGAAATGCTTACGGCACTCACATTCTTTGCACCAGCCTGATTAGATGATTACATTCAAGAAGGTAGTTTTCAGGGATTTTCTCTATGACAGCTTGGAAAAGAAGCTGTTTCAATCTTTTCCCTTGCCACCATGAACTTTTAATGTAGCTAAATCAAGTTTCCCTCAGCCCTCTAAGTATCTGAGCTGGTAAAGATGGTTTAAAAATATTCAGTTCCTCAACCAGTTTTCTTAAAAAGAGCAATTGCTTTCCCTGCTTATCATTCTTATCCTATACCCTGCTGCAAAACTGCCCTGGGAGAACCAGGTTTACTTTGTCTTTGTATTGATCAGCTGCATCTCCAAGCTCTCTTTAGCCGCTCTGTTAGGCTTGCGCAGCTACAGATGGCAGCGTCTTCTTTCTTCGCTAGCAGCCTGTACTCCGTGCCCGCTCAGGGATTTCATCACTGGTCCGCAGCCAACTATGACTCTTAAGGCAAAGAGTTTTTACGTTTATAGGTCACTACGTATCAGCAGTTACAGCCAGCGGGCAGATTCTGTATCAAATACCTTGCTCAAAGAAAACAATACAACGATGTGCCCAGCAGGTTTGTCCCGTGCTTCGATAAAGTTAGGCAGACTAATGCCCAGTGTGTAATCCCCCAAGTGTGGGACTAGGGTCACTACCAATCCTGTAAACCACTGTCTTCTAAATTCAGAGACGTAAGTTTACCATGCTATTTTTTTCCCAGAAGACCCGTAAAACCTCTGACATCAAGAATAGTTTTAGCATCAGAGGCAAAAGTACTGTAAAAGCACACTCTGTATCGCTAAAGTGACACTGCAATACAAAGTCAATGAAGTACTTGCTAGTATGTTTTTAGACTCCTCTCATGCCTTTTTTGCCAGAATATCCCTGAATCCACACAGAAAATAGCACAACAGTCAAATCAGACACATGCACAACATTCATAAAATCCAGGGACCTTCCAGCTAGTGTGGTACTGGTGTACCTTCCACCTTGGTGTGGTACTTGACCTTCTCAGTTACCTTCTGTATCTGATTTTGCTCCTGAATGCATGCTATACAGCTGATCCAGGCCCTCAAAGGTGGTTTTTCTGGCTGTGTCTGTCCTCTGTGGTTTTCTACAGGTATGTCACATTGAATAGATAGTATGATCTGTATCTACGTTCTATTAGATAGGAGACAAGAGGAGCCACGGTTCTACTAAACTGATCTTTTATCTATAAGTTTCAAAACACATGATGCTAGAAGATCACATTTAAATTCAGCACAAATTCCTTCAGTCAGCATTCAAATTCCTTGAGGTGTGAACGAGGTGTTAACTCTATTGCTGAATTGTTCCATATTATAGGAATATATTTTTGTTGGAGTAATTGAGTTTCATAATGGGCTAATTCTTGGGAAGTAAGAATTCAGTTAGCCTGAAATAAGTTTGAATTAGTAGATCGCAAAGCAGCTGTACCTAAAAAACAAATAAGGTCAAGCAAAGGGTGGGAGTTCTGTTAAAAAAGGACAGTAAGCTTTAGACATGACACACAGAGCAAGAGAAAAGCATATTGTGAAAATATTTTACTGATTAAAAGCTGTGAAATATAAATTAAGTAGCTTAAGACACTGCAGAAACAAGTAATGCAACCAAAATTTGAACCCATATCTTTGGCAAACAGGCTTGTTTTCAAGCTGAAAAATGAATTAAAACTGAAGAATAATTATTTTCTTTGTCTTAAGTATTTGTGTTATAGCAGGCATGATTCAGGCTTTCAATGCTTTTATTGTTTTCTTCCCTTTGGAAAATTATTCTTATTAATATTTCTCCATTGTTTTTGTTTGATTTGTTCTATTATGGATTGACTTCACCCCTGAAAAACAAGCTTAATTATTTTGTGCCTGCTTTAATCAGGGTGAAATCTCATTTCATAAATTTAATATACACGCACCCGTCACTTACCCTTACTAAGTGGCTAAGCAAGCAGAAAAAGTGCCCAACTCTATGGACACACACTGTAGGCACATAACCTGATCTAACCCCTGGCACATAAGCAGAAGAGAGGCCATAATCTGCTCTCGTTTACACAAGCATAAATCAATAACAATCTCACAGTGGTAAAAAGAATTACAATCGTGTTTTAAAATTTGTATATAAATGTAACAAATACACACACAGCTTGTTACAGCGGTTTTGAAGCTTTGAAGTTTCATCACCAACTGAGGCAACTCGCGCTGCTGGCCTCCAGCTGGCAGGAGGTGAGGGCTCCCATACTCTACCATTTGCACTGCAGGAGCCAGGGCATCCCACTCTGCCAGAGGGATATCCAAGACATCTGCCTACATGCAAGGTCACTTCTTGGAAAGAGAGAGCATGGCCAAGGAAGGGGCCAAGCATCAGCATATCTCATCGCGGTACGTGTGAAGCCATCCGCAGGCTCTCGCCTCCCAGCACCCTGCAGGCTTGCTTGTTCAGCTGGGTCCATGCAACAGCACGGCAAAAGCTAATGATTCAAAGTGTTCATGCTTTACAGCCATCTGCCTTTTACCAACATAAAAATTGTACAAGGCTCAATACAAGCCTTTAATGAAAGGCACATCATGTGGCTTACCTTTTGGTTGATCTTGAACACTCCTGCTAAAAATTTTAAATACTAAAATGAAAAACAGTAATTTACTTTCCACCTTTCAGATGTTTATATTCAGCTATATAGCTTCTTTTACACATGTCTTTATTGCTAACCTATCTGTATGAGCACAGCTTCCTTGCAATTCCTGCATAAGAAATTCTGAATTGAAAGAGGCCGACAGTGATGTTTTCAGATCGTGAAAATATTCAAATCGATATTCAGCTACATTTTTCAAAAAAGACCTGTAGCTGTACCAATGCAAATCACTTCTGTACCCGATCGGTCTATTACCATATTCATGCAAGTTATTTGTTTTATAGACTTGAAATCCCTCTGTGGTAGATTTTATTATTTGTTCTTTGTTACATTAGCACTGTTATGCCCTTGGAAATACCCATGACACTAGTTTCTGAATCTTTTTCATGTTATCTATTTCAACAAGAGAAAACATGACGTTTTTCCTGTAGCTCTTGAAAACAACAATAATATGGACACAGGAAAGCTCTTGGCATACGCAGAGGATTTATACAAAACAGGGTGAAAGGGGGAAGGAGCAACTAAACGCTCAGAATAAGAGGTTCAGATAAATGACTGAAATTTATGGTTTTAATAAGCATGTAAAGGAAGTCAGAAACTTGGATTTAGAATCAGCTTCAATTGGCAATGAATGTAGCGTGCTGTGTTCTGCCATGACATTTACCTCTCCCATAATTTAAACCAAGATACATCTTAGTGGTTCACCCTGATGAAGACACATGTATTGCAATAAGTAATAAAATTTAAGACATAATGAATCCTATTATTCCCATGTGAACACAGGGAATTTTTTAAGTTTACTATAAGCTCACAAAGGCCCCATTTTTTAAAATGTTGACCAATTCCTTAAGATAATAAAGACTGTTACAATAAAGGGCTGTTTAACAATCTGAAAATATCAATTAAAGGTCCCTCATGGCACTCAATGTTCAATGGTAAAACCACCTCAAAGTGTGAAGATCCTCATAATTAAGGAAAACAACATTTTTACAAGTATTTCTATCTATATTGCCGCAATCTTCTCTTCAAAAGTCTACTAGAAATCTTCATATTGTACAGACTGATTTAATTATCACAGAAAACATTTCCTAGAAACTTTACATCATCCAGACAAATTACTGAATTCAGCTGGCAACTACATGAATTTTGTCTATGTGCAGTTTTATTTTCTAAGCATAATGAAAATTAGCATTAAAGAAGTTGCATCCTTCATTCCAGAGTTCCCTGGTACATCTCTCAAGGAGCAATGACTCCTGCAATGCTAATTCAAAGCACGGAAGCAAACAACAGTCACCTCTACTCAACTGATGTCATTAATCAAAGGACAAATTTGACTCCACAAGATTTCATGTCCATAAACAGAAAGCAGCTCAATTTACCTCTCTGAACTGTAAGAGGAAGAGATTATGGGAAAAAATCCAATCCTGTCAAGTTAGCTCTTTGGGCAAAGTCCAGTTAACGCCAGAGTGACAGAATGGCTGAGGCTGGAAGGTGAGAGATCACAGAGTCCACCCCCCACCCCCCTCAAGCAGGGTCAGCAACAGCGGGTTGCCCAGGACCATTCGAATGGAACAACTTTTCCACAAAATTCAGCAACTGCCATGAAAATAACTCTTCAGGACAAAGTCCCTCAAATTTATAAAAAAAAGAAATAAACACTTGATTTAATTCTATAGACTCTTCAGAGAAAATTCTATTCTACGTTGCTGCTTTCATTCCCATTAAATTCTTAGGCTTCCCTTGTTAGATATTACACAACATAAACCACTACATATTTTTGTTAAAAAAGCACTGATTGCTACACAATTTATTGCCAAAATGCAGATAGATTAGGTTTTCCTAATCAGTGGGGTTCCCCAGCACAGACGGTCATTTAGCATACATGGCATAATTCCATTTTCAAACCAAACCAAACCTTGTTAATCCTGATGTACCTCATGTTTGATGCTGCACAGAGGTCAGGGAATAAGTTGAAAGAAATCTAGAATCTGCACTAATTTTCTTTCTTTTGGTAGAACATAAATGGAAGCGATGGTGAAATCTGAAACTGAGGCATATGTAGATTAAAATCTCTCTCAGTTCAATCATGATAGGCAGGATAATATCCAATAATCTTATGCAAGTTCCCAAGTATATTCCATAGAATCAAATGACCAACTAAACATACTAAGCCAAAATGTTTAAGATGAATCTGGAAAAAATATTTTGCCAAACTACTTACTGCTATTTAGTGACCACTAACGTGCAGAACTCTTGTTAGGTAAGATTTAATTCTTCTCAGTATTTCTCAGTACGAAATAGCAAATTGGCTTATTGTGATAATCATATCATGCAAACCAATTTGGATCAGTAATAAATTTAAAAAATTAAAACCTTTCATGTTTTTAGGGAGTCACTGATAGACATTAAAAGGAAAGAAACTAGGACATGCAAGCCAAAATAAGTAATGGGAGGCATTGACAAAAAAGTCAAATGCATAAATACAAGTTACAATAGAAAGTCCACACATTTAATTCAAATGGGATGTGTGGCTATTTAACAGTCTGGAAGTGGCTTAAAAAGCAACAAACCGTATGTCAGGGGACATGAGTCAGTAGAAGAGTAATTGTCTGTTAAGAGCAATAATGACTGGGACGTTATATCCATGACTTCTCTGATACAGATTAAATGGAATAGATACTGTGAACAAGAAATTGTATTTTCTGTAGCTTAAAATTCACTTAGATACTTTGCTGTTATACTAACCAAGACAATATTGTCATGGTTTAGTCTAACCTCGGTCACAAATCTTCATCTCCAGCAGAACTTAAAACTGCAGATTAGACTTAATATGCATGTCCTTAGCTAGAGTACAAGGAGACTTTTTCAAGGGCATTTCCCAAAATGAATCATCTGCAGAAGTGGAAAAGCTCTTTTCACTTATTGCACCAATACAGGTATTTGGAATTTGAACACACTGCTTTATAGAAGATTATTGTTAGATAACTGATTGAGATAGTACTTATCACAGCTACGTTACATGTGTTGAGCCAATGAGATGTGTGTGTGTATATTTTATGCCCTTCTGAACCAAAGTTTAACTGCTAAACCAAAGTTTAATAAATTTTGCAACACATTCAGTGGATCTACCTTATCCTTTGCAGAGAGATTTCACATCAAGTTCAGAAATGTATTTAAGTTTATAGATTTCAAAGGAGTGGTAGCACTGAAAATTGCAAGTTTGATTTCTTGGAAAACAATTTGAGTTTATTTAATTAGGTTCATCTCATTGGTTCAGTTCAATTTTTAAACTGCATGTCTGTACATGGCTCCCACATGATATTCACAGAAACAGAGAAATTGCTCTGAACTGTCTTTTTCTTCTCCTAAACCACGTTTGAACAATTACACAAATATATTAAAGAGCATATTTAGAAAAAATCCCATTTTAAATACACGTTTTACTACAACAAATGGCTTTTATAATGGTGAAAGGTGTGTATAATATGGTTCCAAAGTTACTGCAGTTTTTTGTGGTAATGTCAAAATACTGCATGACAGGGTCCTCCGTGCTCCTGGTCTTGCTACTAGGGGAACCCAAATTCTGCTGCAGACTTCATGCCTGTACCTCAAACAGATGAATATTTAACGTACTACAAACTAGCTCTAACTCATGCAGTAGTGTTAAAAAAACAAAAAAGAAAAAAACACCACCTCTACAACAACAGCCTGTAATCCCATAGCCTTTTACGAGTTGTGCCAGAATTTCACAAGAAAAAGTCAAGAATAAACTTGGCACTTACATTATCCACACACACCCCCAAAAAAACGCAAGATGAGTGTTTTCCTTTATCGGATATCTGGACGCTATTCCTCACCAGGAGAGAAAGAGATTAATTTCACTGCAAATAATTGAAAGTGAGCAATCAATTCTACAAAGTTGGGTTTATCTGTGCCTCACCTCAATTAATTGTTGTGAGCGCAGGTACACGGACGAATTAATTTACTGGCTTCAGAAGTCTGGTCCTGAATGGTTCATGGCCTCTTTAATATGAGTAAGAACTCTCTGACAAAGAAAACCCGAGAAGTCAGAGATCATTTAGTTGCCAGCCCTTTGAAGCACCAAGCTGCATTAGCTGCCAGAGCAAATAACCCATCTAATAGAAGCACAAAGAGTTCACCGTGTCATTATTCAACCCAGATGCGATGCTTTGCAAGACCACATTTGAGGTATGGCTACTTCGCTAGATCTCTTCAGACTGATCAAGCTGAGCACATTTTAAAGACTATGAACCTATTGTGCAGAGGAAACCCTGAGAAGTTGTTTATCTCACTGCTAAGAGCAGAATGAAAGGCTAGCAGATTCCTCAAAAAAAGCCAAAAAGAATAGGCTTACGTCCACAGAACAGCATTTCTGGGTAATAAACCAATGGAGAAGCAGGTCACTTCCCCCATAAGAAGCCACAGATTCTGTAAAACACAACAGCATTCTCCACACCACTTCTGAAGCGAATGGGGAGGTGACTCTGCATGAGGAGAAGAGTTCAGAGAAATGGTCATCAGCAACTGAAAAAGTGAATGAAGATGCTGAAACCCATTGGCCTGCAGCTGGCTTCTCTGCTCATTGTACACACAGATTGTAGCCTGCAGGGCAGTAAATCCTCCAAGTTTGTACATTTGTTTTGCACAATACAATGAATGAACAAAAAATGGCAGGTAAGACACCACACCACTGATCATCTGCCGAGTAAGGCACTGCCCAAGTGCTGCTGATGGGAGTGGGAAGAACAGCCAAGGCAGGGAACCCAGCTCCACTATTTGATGTAGCTGCTTATTAAATACAAATCTAACGTCTTTCAAGAAATTGCTTTGGCTTTTTGGAAAATGCTTGCCCTTTACTGATGTCAGGCTTTCCATGATAGCTACATGTTACTGTAACACTAAAACTGCCTTTTTTAAATCTGTTCTGCACTTTTCTTTTATTTGTGAGAAAACAACAGCCATGGACACCTAGAGTCCAGACATCACTTCTGCAAGAATTAGGATCATATATGGTGACTTCTTTGGCTTATCTTCCAAACGCAGTGTGCAAACATGTATATATACACAATTCTTTTATTTAAAACTACCATCAAGGCTAGACATATTATACAAATAAGAAGAGGAAAAAAAAGAACAGATCTGTTGGTAATTATTTAGCAGAGACTTAGTTACTATGGTGATGGGGTTCCTATAAGTACCATAGTCAGATACACAGCAACACACATTTTTGGCAACATGTCTTTATTTTTCAATTATGTTCAGAACCATCCTCTTGTAATGAACTACAGAACTATCTTTATCCTCCTTCAGTGCTTTTACAACTGACCAAAACACCAAAAGCATTCAAATAGGCAGATGTGACAGGTGGGAAGTGCTAAGTGGAAAGGGGCTGCAAACAAAACATTCTGTGAGATTTTTCTTATGCTTTAACATGTGAGTATTAAGCAAATACTCTAAGGCTTTCAATGCAGTTTCCCACAGCCGCCTCCTAGAGAAATGGATGCGTTATGATCTAGCCAAGTGGTCTGTGCGGTGGGTGGGGAACTGGGAGACAGGCTGCACCCAGAGGGTGCTGGTAAATAGCTCCTTTTCAAACTGGCTACCTGTCACAAGTGGGGTCCCCCAGGGATCAATATTGGGTCCAACACCGTTTCATACCTTCGTAAGTGATCTGGATGATGGGATCAAGTGTATCCTGATGAAGTTTGCTGATGATACCAAACTGAGAGGGGAAGTGGACACTCTGGAAGGGAGAGCCACCCTGCATGATTACCTACACAGGCTAGAAAAGGAGTGTACCACAGGCTAGGATCTACCTGGGTGGGGAGCAGCTCTGTGGAAAAGGACCTGGGGGTCCTGGCAGACAAGCTCAATAGGAGTGAGCAGCGTGCTGCTGCAGCAAAGAAAGCCAAGAGGATAGAATCATAGAATAGAATCACTTTGGTTGGAAAAGACCTCTGAGATCATCGAGTCCAACCTTTAACCTAACCCTGACATCCCACCGCTAAACCATGTCCCTAAGCACCTCATCTATCCTTCTTTTAAATACCTCCAGGGAGGAGGACTCTACCACCTCCCTGGGCAGCCCATTCCAGAGCCTGACAACCCTTTCAGTGAAGTTTTTCCTATTGTCTAGCCTAAACCTGCCCTGGCACATGTTGGGTTGCATCAACAAGGGCATCACCAGCAGAGACAAAGAAGTCATTACCCCACTCAACTCAGCCCTTGTCAGGCCACACCTGGAATAGTGTGTTCAGTTTTGGTCCCCGCTATGCAAGAAAGATGTGGACAGACTGGAGAGGGTGCAGAGAAGGGCCACGACGACAACTGAAGGACTGGGAAGCCTGCCATATGAGGAAAGGCTGAGAGAACTAGGTTTGTTCAGCCCTGAAGGTTTAGGGGAGACCTTATCACCAAGTTCCAATATTTAAAAGGGGGCTGCAAAGAAGATGGAGATTCCCTTTTTACACGGGGTCACATGGAAAAGATGAGGGGTAATGGGTACAAGTTACCCCTGGGGAGATTCCAACTGGACACAAGAGGAAAATTTTTCACAATGAGAAATCCGCCATTGGAATAATCTCCCCAGGGAAGCGGTGGATTCCCCAACATTGGAAAATTTTAAAATACAGCTGGACAGGGTGCTGGGCCATCTTGTCTAGACCATGCTTTTGCCAAGAAAGGTTGGACCAGATGATCCTTAAGGTCCCTTCCAGCCCGGTATTCTGTGAAATACACTACTGAATTAAACATCAGCACTGATGTATTTATTAGGAGTTAATATCAACTAAAATAAAACACAGGCAAGAGACTGTAAATTTTAATATCGACTAAAATGAGCACTCATGTTCTTTACAATTGCATGCTGTAAATTTTATTACAAATACTTATTGTACAATGTATTTTTTAAGGTTACTTCAAGTTCAACACATGGGCCTGCAATGAAGGTGAGTTTTGGACTAGATCAATGCTCCAAATCTCTAGACGTCAGGGGAGTTTGGAATTACCTTTGCAACTAGTAGTTTTGACACACATAACACCATGGGGAGATGATTTGCAGCTGGCCTAAAGGTGGCAGCAATCAGCTCTGAACAGTTCACTTCTTATCAGTCGTACCCAGTTTGCCATTTCAAAATCAAGACAGGGCTCTGGGGCAGGGTTTTCCTAAGGGATTGGGGTGGCATACAGATACTCACCCGACATTGTGATTTTGAAAAACTCCCTTCCTGATAACAAAGCAAGCTAGAGCCTGAGAAGTAACATTTCTCACCTACCTACCCACCTATTCCCCACTCTTAGCCACTGCTACTTCTGCATACAAGATCACTTTCACAAGTCCTCATCCTTTACATTCAAATCCAGAGAAGGCCATAAGTTAAAGTTGGGGCGGGGGCTTATTTTTTTATTTTTGGAGCTGTTTCTTTATGGTGTTTCTGGATAGGATGACTATGGATAGGGTTGTCCATCAAGCTATGAGTGTGTTAACTGAGGTAAATAAAAATACAACACAGTACTTTTCCATTCCCCCTAGACCATATTTTCCACTGCAACTATATTTTGTGAGAGGATTAGTTGTCCTTTACTCATACTGCTTAGAAAAAGAAAGTAATTAAGAGCAGTGAACGCTGTTCACATGGAGCAGAGGTCCTGAGCACCCTTAGCTGCAATTGCAACTGCTGGGCTGCTCAGGGCAGGCCGGCTCTCAGGATCTGGCCCCCTGTTCTAATATTAGAATGGATTACACTTGCTGCATCGACACTCTGCTTCTACTCATCTCATTGAGAGACACATTTGGCATCAGAAGTAACATACTAGCTCAAGCATGTGCACATCACCATAACAAGCTGGCATATGGCTACTTTCAGATAATCTGCATTTGGCAGCTGAGGTGAATAATTTTTCCAAATTCTAGCATCTGACCTTTCTGACACCAAAATGACAGAACCTTGTCTGAATCCTGTAAGAACGGCTCTTCAGGACTGATTATAACCACCTGGGTACAGTTAAAGGTTTCAAATACTGTAGCAAATGAAGTTGATCCCCTCCCACTCTCCCCTCAATATGTTGCTAAATTCAAAAGCAATGTGTAAAAAGGCATGGTCCTGTTCTCACTGCTTGCAATAAGCTATTCACTTAGAAAGGGAAGCAGTCCTTATATATGTATTTTTCTAAATAAAGATAAGGATTTACTGTTGCCAATTGCTTGTGTGTGTGTATGTTAATAGCATTTCAATTTGAGATTAGTCTGTATAATGCAAAAGGCAAAACTACATACAGATAGTTGAGAAGGTAGATTAGCAGGAGGAGAGGAGGGGGTCGGTACAAAAAGGGCAGCCGCGGGGACTCTCGTGGGGCTCCCCAGCAGGGAGGGAGGTGTCCCATGGCTCTAGAAGTGCACACCTAGGTTCACTCCAGAGAAGTTTTAGCCCATATATTTTTCTTTCACCACCTCCGTTGCATTTAAACACTGGTAACACCAATAAATTCATTCTAACGATAAGGTGAACACTTCCGACAGACACAGCAAAGGCCTCATCTTAATTAGAGAAAAACAGTGGCCACAGCAAGTGTGCCGTTTTGCTTTCTCTCCCTGTCTCCCATCTGTGTGGGGCGGAAGGCACCAAATGCAGCTGACGCATTTAATACCTCCTTACAACCTCGGTCACTGAACCCTTCTCCTCACTGACAAGGCTGGTGCACAGGTTACTATCGAGTGTCATCACAGGTGGTCTACCAAAGATTCTCAAATGTAGGCCTGCTGAGATGGTACTAATCAGTACCCTTTTCACATCATTTTTAGAGAAGCCAAGAACTCAGCTGATTCAGCTTAGCTGCTATTTAGATCTGGCTTTTCCAGACAAGCTTGATGTCGCTTGGTATTGGAACATTTGAACCATTTCTGGCTGCTTGGTACATGGAGGACTGTATTTGCCAGGACTCATTTCACCATTAATTAGGGAAGATGATATCTTTTTCCACATATTGAAGTAACTCAAAGCAGGAAAGGAAGATTTTAAATCAAAGGTATGAAGATACCCAAAATGACAAAGGCTTTAGGAATTTCCCACTTCCCCCCAAATCACAGTCACATTGGGTTTGATATTAACACAGGAGTAATTTCAGCTGGAATTTACTCTCTTCTCAAGCAGAGAAGGCAAAGCAGATCCTCTCACTGAAGGTGGGCTCTCAGGTTAGCAGCCAGGTCCGCAAGCTGTGCTACTGAGCACTGGAATCAGGACCCTCCAGACACGAGCCCAAGGGGAGAAAGAGAGGAACAGCTCATCCTTTTTCTCATTAATTAAGTACGGGCAGTACAGCTCCCAGGAGAAGGACCAGCAATATCAGGGAGCACAGCTTGGTGGAAGCACTGTTGAGCAGCCAACTCAGGAAATGACTACGGTTTGGAAGCCGGTTTTACTCAGCTGGACCAAACTGCCTCCACAACACAGCCCACACTCATTGCAGTCAAAGAAATGCATGAGCTAGTTTGAGATCAAGATGTAATTTTTCTTTTCTCATTTTGTATAGCTGGTTTTGCAATAAGCCACACATTTTGTTCCAGATACACTATGGCCAGTTTGACCTGTCCTATCCTTTGCATTTCAAATGAATTCTCAACACCAGACAGGAAACGGTCACAGAAAATGCTGCCATCCCTTCTAAAACCATATCCTCAGCATAGACTAGCATTTTCTAAAGTACTTTTCTTGCTTATTAAATGCCTCTAATAACTCTACAAATGCATTTCCTAATCACTGGTTGTCATTTGTCATTCCTACAACACAAAAGTGACACCCTCATATAAAACAGTTTTTTGCGCCTGTCTCAAAAATCTGAAAGAACTTTGCCATGATGGGTTTGCCCAAGATTTATCCTTTCGAGACAAACAGCATTGTTTCAAGGGTTGTTTGTCAGTTGAAAGGTTATTTTCCAGAAGCTAAACCAGATCCTGGAATTGCAATCTAACTACATTGCATCGCTCTGATCAGTCTTAAAGAAAGTTCTACTGATTCAACTTTATTAAAAAACACAACAACAACAAATTAGTTTGCAGTTCTGAAACATGGGAGGGAAAAATATTCCACTGTAACCAGCCAGTTCTTGGCTGCCACAACATTGCCAAGCAATGCTGACACCAGGGCTTGGTAACAGCCCTGGCTCTGCCACTGTTTGTTGGCTGCACAATCAACACAGATTTAGGGATCTCTATCAATGTAACTTCCAGAAGAGTGCTAATTAGTGGCAGTAAGCGGGGGAGAGAAAGGCAGAGATATAGAAAGAAATCAGGAAGAGAGAAGTATGGAAAGTACCCAGCGGGCAGGGAACGCATGGCTGGCAGCAAAGGTAAAACGGGAAGAAACGCATAGCGGGTACAAGAATGAACAAGCGTGTCTGGTCCAAATTTGTTGAAACAGAAATCAAATTGCAAAAGCTTTGGTTTTGCATTCACCCCTGGAAATAGGAGGACCCAGAAAGACTTAAGACTATATTCTCTGCTTCCCTACTGCTGATAAAACTAAGAAAATAAAACTGATAAACTCCACTACATTTACTTAACCCAATTACCACATCCATGTAATGCAAAATGATATGAGCACAATATTGGCTCTCACTGGACTAAAGAAGGGAGAAAAAGTTGTTCTAAGTTTTTGTATGATTGTCATTTCACGCTTCAATCCATCCTTTATATTCTTCTTTATTAGTGTTGCCAAGGAGTAACGTGAATTGAGAAAAAGACGACTGAAAGTGCCTGATTCATTTGAAATCATTGAAGAAGCTGTCATGAAATATCGTAATACCTTTCTTTCCTTCACTCAGTCTACAATTCACATAACACAACAGGATGACTACACGGGACAACGAGTTGAGTTTAAAGCACGAGTACAGGTGAAACGCAAAGATTTTACCATCTGTTCTATAAGACTGTGGTACTGTTAATAACATTAGACTTTATGCAGGTTTTAAAGAGACTTATTTCAATTACAACTCTTGCACTGTACTCGCTTCCCTTCCTGCATTATGTCTTAATATTGAGCTCGAAATTTTGAACTGGGTGTTTGCTTTTGTTGGGATTTATTGCAAAGAAATAAACACAAGCTAAGGAACCATAAGATTAACTATGAGAATATAAGAGAAATTCAGCTTACCTGTCTCTTCACATTTTATTTCATTTAAAAGAACTGTCATTAAAACAATACATAAGACTCAAATAGTACAGTTTAAGTACTGAATAAAACTTGAGGAGTAAGGGCAATATTGAGTGTCCTCACGACACTTAAATGACCGAACATCCTAAAGCACAGAATTAACATCCAAATATTTTTAGCTCATTGTTCTGCATTTCTAAGTTTTTTTTTTCTAGTCTACATTGTCTTGCACTGTACTCGCTTCCCTTCCTGCATTATGTCTTAATATTGAGCTCGAAATTTTGAACTGGGTGTTTGCTTTTGTTGGGATTTATTGCAAAGAAATAACACAAGCTAAGGAACCATAAGATTAACTATGAGAATATAAGAGAAATTCAGCTTACCTGTCTCTTCACATTTTATTTCATTTAAAAGAACTGTCATTAAAACAATAGATAAGACTCAAATAGTACAGTTTAAGTACTGAATAAAACCTGAGGAGTAAGGGCAATATTGAGTGTCCTCACGACACTTAAATGACCGAACATCCTAAAGCACAGAATTAACATCCAAATATTTTTAGCTCATTGTTCTGCATTTCTAAGTTTTTTTTTTCTAGTCTACATTGTAGTCAACAATAAAACCACAGCTAGTACAGCTGCTGTATCATGTGCAATATAGATTTCTTGCATACACAAATCACTACTGCTAGTGTGTAAAATAAATGCATACACACAGCTGAGCGAGTCAGTGAGACACTTTGTTACCCACTTGGCTCTGTCTTCCTTTTATTTACCCCCAGCAAGCTCTCGGTCCCCCAAACAACGAGTACCTACAGTAAGAAGTAATAACTGCCAGTCCTGAAGAACGACTTTATCTTTCTCCTCTGGCTCTCAGATCCCCTCTCCCAGCCATCGTGTTGGCCACATCCACCTCCCCGCTTAACCCAACACCCACAGGCTGGCAGGGAGGGTGCCACACACTAAAGGGCTGCTGGAGAAAGGCTGGGCATGGGGGCAAGACGCCTCAGTGCTTCCATCGTACCCAACTGCTGTACTGTCAAAAGGAACACTCTCTTTCTTGTCTGCCCTGTGCATTCACACAGATCGTATAAATTTCTGTGTGCATGAGCACACATGCAGGCAAGTCTGTTTTCCTGTCAAATCATTTTTTAAATTGTGCACTCGCTAAGCAAACCTGTGTAAACAATCAAATCCCTGAGTGCCAGAAGAGGAAACACCACCCATGTACCAAATGGAGGGAACTGGGATCCTGCCTGGAATAAGCCAAAACCTCCTCCTTCCTTTTCTATTTTTATAACGGGTGCTATGTGTAAGAAAAGGAATTAACAATCTGTCAACTTGGTTCTATGCCTTTTGGTGCCCAAAGAACTGTAGGCAAGCAACCCCTGCCCAACAAATGCTTCAGCCCTGTAATTTCCTTATTTTTTGCTTACCATGCAAGGTAAGAGATGATCACGCACTAGCTCTTAATTATGCTAGGGCAAATCACAGAATCAGCATCAGGACTTCCCTGGCATAGCTGCCTTTGTGTTAGCCAGCTGCCAGCTATGGAAAAAAGCAAAACTGACAGGGAACTGCTAAGCCACGTTCACTAGTACCTCCACCCTGAAAGCCTGCAGGAACCGCCAGCAGGTTCTGCCTGGGAAACTTTCCTGGAATGCTCCTGTCTTCCAGCTTCACAAGGTATCTGATCCATATCATGAGACTGTTGGCCACAATACAATTCAGCACAGGGCTAGGAAAGCTGCCCATTGTCAGGCCATGCAATTCATTGCCGTTGTCACTCCACACATTTTAAATAGTCTAGACCATAGAATCACAGAATCGTCTAGGTTGGAAAAGACCTTTAAGATCATCAAGTCCAACTGTTAACCTAACCCTGCCATCCCACCACTAAACCACGTCCCTAAGCACCTCATCTATCCTTCTTTTAAATACCTCCAGGGATGGGGACTCAACCACCTCCCTGAGCAGCCCATTCCAGAGCCTGACAACCCATTCTGTGAAGAATTTTTTCCTTATGTTCCATGCTAGCCCAGTTAGGCTCAATAATTTCACACGTGATGTTTCCAAATCTGTCAAATGACAAACAGAATAAAATGGCAAATATCTGGCAAGTATAAATACTACCATGGCAGAATAAAATTTCAACTACCAAGCCAATAAATTTGTGTCTTTGCAAGCAGTTTAATTTCTAACTTATTTAAAAATCAAGGCCAGTAAGTTCATTCAAGATAGCCAACAAGAATAAGTCTGTACTACAATAAAAAATATTTTCTTCTGATTTAATGTATGAACACTAAATATATAAACACACCTCCAAATGTATATACATGTATAGCTACAAAGATTTTTAAATATTTTTTTAAATATACACACATACTTATATGCAAAACAAAAATATATGGAGATGCATTTCATGAACGCAAGAAAGAAGGACAAAGTCAGATGGTTCTTCTGGAGGACCAAAATGACAGCCTGCATAGACTTTTTACTCTCTTTCTCAGAGCTTTTGGAATCCCATAAAACTTTCTATGGACTAGCAAATTTTTTTCTTGCTTTTTGTATATGTTATTTTCAATTTCAACATTTTTCATCTCTTACATTGTGCAACAAGTCAAGAAGTTTAGGTAAAATGAAAAAAACATCCTTGAAAAGGTAAATTTTGCTTCTAGTGTCTCAGTCCAGTAAAATGAAATCTTAATTTACTCATTACCTTGAAAATCTCTGACCTGATGATAGTTTGAGCCTGTGTCTAGTCGTGAACAAATGAGAAGTTAGGTCCTTGATTTTAGTGTAGTCAAAATATACTAGAGCTCTTATGAGCAAACAACTGAGGTTACACAAATTTCCAGGCTAATTTTCATATTCCTAAGATAAACTCAGATATATATTTTCTGCTACTGTGTCCTTTACGGGTTCAGAACAAACTCCCCTCATATACATATCCCTTAAAAGCCTCATATTCCACAATTTAAAAATTTGTTAAGCCTGAATCGTGCTTCACTGAGTTTATCAATTGTCATCAAGAACCTCTCCTAAAAAAGAAAAGAGGGAAAAAAAAAAAAAGTCTCCTTTCTCCCACAGAATAATTAGGAGGCAATAAGCTGAAAAAATGGTTCTCATGGACAAAAGAAAAATAAACATCCTTTACCTGGCTTCTTTTCTGTTGTTAAGAAAATTACACAGTCTAACATAACCCTGCGTTGCAAGTCTATATTTACATAGTTTGTATTCCCAGAGATAATGTTATGGTCTCTGAGGTGCCTCTGGTTTAATGCAAGATATTGGAGAACAGTATGAATTATCTCTGCAGTGATTTCATGCTGAATTTACAGCGGCATGTAGCAAACAGTAAAAATGGAAGAGAAGCTTCTCTGGACACACACAGTACTTTATCTTCCTTCCAGAAAATAAGTAGCAATAATATTTGTAATATGCTTACAGACAGAACCCTAGGCTCTGCAGAGATAAGTCTTATGACAAAGTACTTAACTAAGATGGAAAATAGTATTACTTGAGTTAAATTCAAAATGAGCATTTTGCCCCAGACTGTTAAAAAAAAAAAAAAGTCATTAGTTACCTGAAGTTACAATGGAATCTGCAAAAGATACTCTTTAGTAATTACATTTCCTGTAGCTATAGAAACAAGCAAAATCAAATGCTTTGTATGTGATGATTCTGTGCAGATACAAAATACCATTGTGTTTGGTCAACATGGGAAAGAAAGTGAGAGTCAGTGTTTTAGAAACCTGTTTGTGTCTCATTTATAATCAGTTTTTCTGAAAGAAAAATATTAATCCACTTTCTTCTTCCTTTCCTATTCTTGTCTTATTCGTCCAAGTACAGGAGCCCAGGAGAATGGAGGTCAAGACAACCAACTCTAAGGGCCATGTTTATCTTCTGTTATTTTTTCCAACATTTCAGGTCACTTTCCAACTAAGAAATGACGTTTTGTAAATAAACTAGAGTGGCTCAGACCAAAATTTTTACTTAATCCACCTTGCATTTCTCATAAATTCATTGAAAACTCACCAATGGGAGCTCTGAATCAAACCTCTCAGCTTAAGGCTAACAGCCTGGTCCTTTAATTCCCGGATGATCTACAGATTGTCCCATGGGACTAACAGTACTGTTGAGCACATGGTGCTCTGTTAAGGCAAGCAAGCATTACAACTGAACGGACTACTTAAATAAACTCTCTCTGCTATTCCAGCAAGTCCCTTGCTCCACCCAGTAGTTTAGTTCTGTTGGAACGGGTCCAGAGGAGGGCTACAAAAATGATCCGAGGGCTGGAGCACCTCTCCTATGAGGACAGGCTGAGAGAGTTGGGCTTGTTCAGTCTGGAGAAAAGGAGGCTACGGGGAGACCTGATTGCGGCCTTCCAGTACCTAAAGGGGGCCTATAGGAAAGATGGGGAACGTCTTTTTCATAGGGCCAGCTGTGTTAGGACAAGGGGAAATGGTTTTAAACTAGAACAGGGTAGGTTCAGGCTAGAGGTAAGGAAGAAATTTTTTACAATGAGGGTGGTAAAACACTGGAACAGGTTGCCCAGAGAGGTAGTGGAGGCCCCATCCCTGGAAACATTCAAGGCCAGGTTGGATGGGGCTCTGAGCAATCTGATCTAGTTAGCAGTGTCCCTGCTCACTGCAGGGGGGTTGGACTAGATGACCACTAGTGGTCCCTTCCAACCCTAAACATTCTATGACTCTATGATTCTATGATCTGTTTTACAGCCAGTAACACCCATCAAAATTGGGCTAATTCAGGAAAACGCAGGATGAACCAGATAGTCAGATGCAGGAGGAGAAGCCAGAAGATGACATGATGCAAGACAGAATGAATATGTTTTCCTTTAGACTTCCCAAATCAGGGAAGCAGAAGGGGTAACCACAATAACAGTCACCAGATACTGACTACAGCAAACAGATGATCTTTGTTACGAGTATAGAAAAGCTAAACATGAAAAAGCATAAATGCTTTGGGTATTCTGAAAAATAAGCACCACACTATACCATTTAATTGTGATTCAAAACCACAATAAAGCCCCCTTCTGGTGCCAGTACTAAGGTCTAGACTGAAGATTTAGGCAGAGCAGAGCCCAGCACCTCGGTTTCCAATACCCAAGTACGTGTCCTACTCTACCGGTGCTCCTTTCAGGTAAAATTTTGTCAAATGCTAGCATCTCTACAAGGAGTTGGCTTTGACGATTCAGAACACATTTTTAAACCCAACTTCTCTGTTTCTAACATCTGTCTTGCACATTGGAAACGGAGATATGTGTAACCTAAATTACCCAAGATCTTATAAGAAGCTCATGAAGAGATGAGATCTCAGCTTCCAGTCCAGCACATTAGTCATGAGTTTAGCTTTTACTATATATCTGTAAATCACAGAATAAATTTAAAACCTGCTTGATGCTGAAGAAAAGGTGATCTGTACCAGGCAAACTTCTATTATCAGCCTATACTAGAACAAATCCTATTTTAAAATGGGTACTCCTGTCTATTAGGCTTATTTTATTATGACTTTAGTCACACAAGGATTTGGGAAATGAAATCTAGTTTTCTTTTGAGGGAAGTAAGGCTGAGAAATTCTGAGAAGTGACAAATCAAACTCTGTAATGCTCAGATCCTTGTTATGCCATTTTTTAAGAGCACAAATGTTGCAAGAACAGCTACTATCACAGAACCAACACAATATTACATTGCTTTGTGTTTTGTTGGGTATTTATTCCCTTCTAATGAAATTAAATTCGGACTGCTGAAAACAGAAGCAAATCAAGGCAGACAACCACACAAATCTTTCATTCAGCTTGTAAGGGCAATGAAAGTCCTCAGGAGCCGGAATTTTCCTCGTTAATGAAGTACACGCATGCATTTCACAGAAGTTCACAATGGCAATAAAAGTGCACGTATAACCTGGAATATTGCTTGGGAAAACCACAAACAATTTTTTTTTTTTTTACTCCCTCCCACTCCACCTGCAGCACAAAATGTCACAAGAGAAAAAAAGCAAAAGAAAGAAGTGCAAAGAAATGTTATTAAAAAGGCTTATTGTTATTAAAAATACTCTGAGGCCTTTCCTGATGTTACATAAGTACTGTAAAAGCGAGATGTTCTTGGCAATCAGCATAGCTTCACTGTGCTTGCTACACTGGTTTCATTAACTATTACATCATGCTTAATTTCCATAATTGGCCTCAACTTCACTTTATAAGCCAGTCTAATTTAGTTTTTATGCATATTTCAATTTAATACAGTTTGTTCTCCACTGTAAACCCTTCATGGACCACATATTCATCCTGTACTACCTCATTTAGAGCTTTTCCTAAGAGCAAAACTAAAAGCACAAAGACCACAGTGTCTAGGAAGTGACCTTTTCTTTCAGCTCCGACAGTTAAAACTCTCATCCAGGCCCTCATCACACAGATTTGACTAGCAGAACCGGCTCATTTTGTGCACCCAAGACGCAAGGACACACTCCCAACTAAATACAGCTGCATTTTCTTGACTTTATTCTTTCACTAATGTTAAGTCCCTCTACTAATTCCCTCTTCTTCATACAAGAGAATGTTTGTTTTTTAAACCTTAACCTTCTTGGCTTCTCCGTATATTTAAGTACGTTTTCTCTCTTTCATCCAGATCCATAGTTAAACAGGATCAAATATTCAGGGAGTTTGGATTTGGCACATCAGACTCCTCGGAGCACCCGTTTCTCCCATAAAAACCCCTCCATTTCTTGTTTCCAGTTTCACTCTCCAGCTCCAGCGTACCCTCAACATACCCATCTGCTCAGCTCTCCCGAATCACATCTCCTCCGGATCCCCTTTTATGCTGACAACCGTAAGGATGAGCTAACAAAGGTCATTCCTTCTTTTATGTACTTTTCTTTCTATGTGTTCCACTTTTACTGAGTAAATTCAGAATGTTTACTGATCTAATACATCCAGTTCTCACCTTTTCCCCCCCCATCTTTACTTCTGTTATATCCTGTTTTCAAATGTCTAAAATTAGAGTGATACCTCCTGAGGGAAGAGCACACTTTGTTATCTGAAGCCTGACAACTTTTGTAGCACAGCTTTTACAGATACAATAACATACATAACACTAGAACATAGGGAAGTGAAAACATGACACTAACGTAATAGGGAGCCCAGACCGTTTGTACTCATTGCCTTTCGGAACAGCAGTGCACTTTAAAGAAAAGCACTGACCTAGAAAGGAAGCATTATTTGGGTAACTTTGTTATCCACTATGCCTTAAACCTTACTCACTTTAAAGACACAGATGCCATCTATGCTGGAGGAATGTTTACTTTGCTAACGTGATTAAGCTCACTCCGAGTTAAAGTCTCAGCATAACTAGGCCTCCAGCTGCTACTTGCATTAATAGAACGGGTACATGCCCCCCTCCCCAAGGGCCTACTGAAGGCATAGGGGGAGGAACAGTGCCACATTAAGCAGCTATTCCCATACACCCCTCTTCTTTCCAGTGATACAGGATCTGATAATGCTTGCCAGATCGGGAACAAAAGTCTTTGTCTTTAGTAGGAACTAGATTTTCATGAGCCCTCGGATCTTTGTGATTTTTAAGCTGGCAGAAATTGTCAGTATCTTACTGGCTTCTACAAAGAAGCCAAATATTAAAAAACAAAAACAAACAAACAGGAAGCTTGTGATGACTAAGAATAAAATTACATTGCGTATCAGCTTTCAGAAAAAAAAAAAAGTCTTTATTCTTAGACTGAATGTGATCTAGCCACAACAATTTAATGTTCTCCAGTAATCCTCTAAATCTTAGATTTGTACATCACGCAATCCACAGCACTTCCCAAATCGTTCTGGAAGTAAATCAAACAAACAAATAGGAAGCTTGTGATGACTAAGAATAAAATTACATTGCGTATCAGCTTTCAGAAAAAAAAAAAAGTCTTTATTCTTAGACTGAATGTGATCTAGCCACAACAATTTAATGTTCTCCAGTAATCCTCTAAATCTTAGATTTGTACATCACGCAATCCACAGCACTTCCCAAATCGTTCTGGAAGTAAATAGGTCAGGAGTCATTTATCCATTAATATGATATTATAAGGCTCAGATCAGGGCAGGGACCCTGGGATACTGGCCACAGAGCCACACCTCGCCATAAGCCAATAACCCGTCAGCAATGCCTGGTGCAGCTGGCCGAGCTGGCGGCGGAAGCCCAGGAGCAGAGCTGCGGCAGCTCTCAGCGCACCCAGGGGCCATCCTGGTCTGGCAGCAGAATCCCGTAACGGTGGGAAATGCAGGGATGTTTCATCACACTGTTTCATGGTCAAACCGTTTTTGGAATTAACTGAGGGGAAATGAATATAAAGTTTGGTGTCTGAGTTCCCACTTGGGATTTCTACTTTACCAATTTTTGTTCTGATAAAACATGCAAATAGTTTAAAAGGGGGAGTTTTGAGCAGGCACAGGCCACAGTATGGATCCAGACTTGAAAAACCTTTACTTGCATAAACCAATCCCCTCCAGAACTAATTAGAGTAATATTACTCGCTGGCATAAGTGGCTTTAAGATCAGGGCTCTGAATTACAGAGAACTGCAAACCGTTCTTGAGTTTTTAGAGCCATTTACTTTTACTTCTAAATGGTTCGCACACCAAGACAACTTTTTTTCCTTTTCCCCCACCTCCTGTCTCCCCCCAAATACGAATTCAAGTTCTGAAACCGAAGGTCACCTACCAAGGAACAGAAGCTCAAAGCAGTTCTTTGTCCTTATTTTTTTTTTTTTTGTAGCTAAACTTTCATAATCCCTGAAGCCCTTCACAAGTCAGTCTACATTCCCTTGTGTTTGCCTCAGAGGCGAGGGTCCCTAGAGGTAAGGGCAGACAATTGTGGAGCAAGAAAGGCATTAAATCACAACAAAAATCATCAGAATAGATTCGATTCAGATCGCTTCCGTAACATCATAATCCTGGAGAAGCACACCCTACTCCCAATACCAAGCCCACACCAAAGGGGTTCTTCCCCCTCAGAAATTTAAGAACTTCCAAGCAATTTATAGGTGCAAACACTTTTGCCTGGATCCAGTTCAGCAGAGCAGTAATTCCTCAATCTGAGCTAAGTGGGTTCCCACTCGGCTTTCTCATCGCTAGCAACAGCCTTTCCTCATTGTGGCTTTTGCACAGCAGGAGCTTCCTGTCCTAGATCTTCGCAAAGTGAGCTTTATTCTGACAGTATTTATACCACTTTTGTAGGAGTTGACATTCAGCCATTACAACACGTCAGATACCAAACAGAGCCCTTAGACAAGGAATTTAAAAGCTTGAAAGTCTCTTTTGTGCAATAGAGTCAAGTACTATAGGTCTAGTGCATGTTTTACCTTTTTTCTAAACCATAGCTATCCTCTTGGCAATACCGGACACTTTATCCCTGGTTAGTTTTTCAGCGCCTCCAAATACACAGACATACTTTATGGGGCAGTTATTTCTTGGGCGTAGTATGTAGCTTGTTAGACTGTGCAGTATCTTAGGAGATTGGTGTCTCTAAGAGTTTTTGATTTTCTGAAGAAGAGAGTCAAGTGACAGTTCCAAAACGCGAGCAGAGTAGCAGGGTGCTTGGTGCCAAGCTCCCGGGCAGGCTCTGAGCCGCTCTCACGGAGGAGCCCCATGCTGCAGGTCAGCCCTACCCTGCTTATCCTTCCCTTGTCTCGCTCTCCGCCTCTCTGAAGCTAAAGGCAACCCCGTGAGCCCAACAGCGGACGGAGCTGTGAAGTGGGGTAAGGCGCAGTCTGACAGTACTTTTCATTTCTGCACAGTAAAACCGAGTACAAGCAGCTAAAGGGGAGAGGCTGGCACGCACACGTACGTAGCTGCCAAGGGCCTATCAACTCTGAGACCATTTTAACAAGGCAAAAAATGGATTCTCTGCAACTTTTAAGACTCAGAACGGCATTTTATGATCCGAGGGCTGGAGCACCTCTCCTATGAGGACAGGCTGAGAGAGTTGGGCTTGTTCAGCCTAGAGAAGAGAAGGCTGCGGCAGACCAGATTTCAGCCTTTCAGTACCTAAAGGGGGCCTATAGGAAAGAGGGGGAAAATCTTTTTAACAGGGACAGCTGTGACAAGACAAGGGGTCATGGTTTTAAACTAAACCAGGGTAGGTTTAGACTGGATATAAGGAAGAAATTCTGTACAATGAGGGTGGTGAAACACTGGAACAGGTTGCCCAGAGAGGTGGTGGAGGCCCCATCCCTGGAAACATTCAAGGCCAGGTTGGACGGGGCTCTGAGCAACCTGATCTAGTTAGCGGTGTCCCTGCTCCCTGCAGGGGGGTTGGGCTGGGTGACCTCTAGGGGTCCCTTCCAACCCAAAACATTCTATGATTCATCTCACAATAGCTCCTTCAAGAGAATACAAAGCTGAGGCTGGGGGAAGCCTCAGTCCAGGTTTTCCTCTCAACTCAGAAAACCAAAAGAACATAAGACAGTAACACCAGGATTTGGCAATACAGTGATGTAGGAAGTTTCAACAGGTTTGTCTTCATAAAATAAAGTTGTCTGCATGTTTTTAAAGACAAAGTTTTGTTGATATTTTCTGACAAAGCTTTTCAATTTTTTATTGATTTTTAGCTCTTTACATTGATTTTTTTTTTTTGAGCCCTTTCATTGATTTCTAGATGCACATCATACTGACTTTAAAGCAATAAAAGCTCTGCTTACAATGCATTACATCTTTTGACACCTATTTACTACATCAATATAATAAAACTATCATTTAGGTCAAACAAAATGTTTCATTCAGCCCCAAATTTTTTTCACTGTTTCAAATCACTAAAATATTTTCATGTTTTGTCAACCCAAAGTGATTTCTTCCCCCATTTTCAGAATTCCTAAACTTAGCCAATAATAATAATAACACCACCAGTGCAACAGTCATACATTCTCTTAACCGCTGCATTTTGGTAAAGGAGATTATTCTACATACAATTTTCAACTTTCTAAATGCCCAGTGTAGACCTAAACCACTGTTTGTCCGGGTTTGGGATTTTTTGTTTTCTCACATATAAATACCTCCCATAGTCTTTAATTGTGCTTGATAGAGGTAAAAATCCCACATGACAGAACCAGCCAGTTGGCAAACGGAGTCACTTAATGTACTGTGGTATTCCTATAGGGCTGTGGGCACCCCATCCTATTCTTTATCATCAGCAATGTCAAGAAGTTAAAACTGACATTTTAAAATAAAGTATTTTGTGCTTATACAACAAGTGCTATAAAATTATGTAAAATTTAAAGTTATACAAATTACTGCATAACTTGTATAGTTTAATGTATATATTTAAATATATTTCAATATCTTTTATTAAATTGATTGTACAATTATATAAGACTATATAATACAGCGCTCAAAACCTATTACCTAGAAATCACAGGGAAACCTAATGCAACAAGTTTCACTTAAAATATTGGAAGACTACTTAGGTACTGCTTAGAACTATTGCCTCGCAGCAGTTATGGCTACGAGTCAAGAACCAAGGGAGTTTCTCTGTATGCTGACTTATCTTGTGTCACTGAATACCCTTTGAAAAAAATAATGTGTAATTGATTCCTAGCTATTGAACAATATTCACTTATAAACATGCCACATGGCTTAATTAATGTTTATAAACTACCCACTGTTATTTGCTTCGCACACACCTCCACAAACACCCCTACAATAAAAAGTTAGTTACAGAGCGCAGGTTGCCTAACCAGAACTGGCTCAGCCTTGATTGAGTTGTTATGTAATTGTTAATTATATGATCCCGCTTCCCCCCCGTAAGCCTGCCTCCCGTGCCATCCAATGCACTGAAAATAATGGATCTCAATAAGCAGACTGAATAACAAAAATAGTGTCTATGCCTACCTCTTATTTTTCACAGTTTTACCTTCAAACACAAATGTTCACTTCCTACAAGGATTTTTCTAAGGTGTTCATTTTATTAAGCATCTAAATGCTAGAAAAACGTTTCACTCATTGGATCCATTGTACATGTGGGACGGTGTACATACAAATGTACAAAATGTTGATTGCCCAGTTCAAAACCAGTAAAAATGAACCCAGACATGGGTCCTCAGTATTATCTGTTGCACAGTCTAGCTCAGCTCCCAGCCCTAATTCTAATACAGGGAGTTTTGCAAATCAAAGCAAGGCATCATGACAACCCAGGCAGAATTAGTAACCTAGAGAAAGTTTGGTTTAGGCAATTTGCTAAGCATTACACTGGACTTGTGTAACAAATGTGCTGAATAGACTTAACACACACTTTTGTCTTTTTGAAACTTCAACGCAGAAGATTCTAACTTCAAGTAACTGCACTAACATTCCCACATGCAACCTCAAAGGCTCTTAAGAGATCTTTGTAGTTCTTTTTTTTTTGGGGGGGGAGACGAGGTTTGGGTTTTCTTTTTCCCTCCATTCTGAAGCAGCAGAGAGCCATTTTAAATTTTGAAAAAACAACAAAATTAAGACCTCTTATCTCGGACCTAAGTCAAGAAGCTTGCAGATACCAGGAGCGGGACAGCATCCGAAGTTATGGGCCAGAGCATCCATGACTTGGCAGTCAATACGTAGCTTGCACTGAACCCACTGAGCCCAGCCACTACCTGGTTATCACATATTTGAGCAACTCATTTTGGTTTCCGGCATAATAAGGTCACCAGGAGGTGAATCCCGCTCTCATCCTCTCCCACTTTGCAGGTTTGCAATCCACAGTCAGCACGCTGTCACATTCAACTAACCGCCAGCATACAGATGATGCTCTTTTTGATGAACAGTCCGAACCTCCCTACAACACATTCCTCCTCACACAAGCCTCACAGAAGGAGATAAAGATACACAGGCAGAAGCCAATTACTTTGGATCAAAAAGGGAGATTAACAAAAGAACAAACAGCAGTTAGATGCTGAAAGTCGGCGAGAACTGTGCACCTAATTCCCATTTGACATTTGAAAAATCTCGCTGTCACAACTCAATCATTTGCCAAAGGTTCTCTTTGAGAGAAAAAAAAAAAAAAAAGAAAAAAGTGTTCTGATTAGACCAAGTGTTCCTACAAAAGAATTTTTCACTAAAAAAAGAAAAAATCTTCCTGCACAGGTTTACCAATTAAATATCATTGGTATGTACTGAATATGCCGCTTATGGTACAAGTTTTCCTTCAAAAGAGGAAGTTACTTTCCATCCCAGAGAAGAAAAAGACTAACCATATAAATCCATTTTCATTGTTTTTTATTTGATGTTTGTTTCTGAAATTTTAAGCAAACAGTGTTTAGATATGCCCCAAGACTTTCATAATTGGCTATATTTTATAAGTCATTCATTGGCATTCATTCAAATGTGCTTAATACTACAGACAGACATTGTTAAGTGATTACACTTTATGGTGCTTTAGTCTTTGAGTATTGCTAATGGGATGCAAACTTTTCCCGTCTATTTGGGTAATTAAAAAACAGTTGTCCCTAGGTCCAGGCTGGATCAGTGTTCAAATCCTGTCTGCTTCCTGGCCAATGTCATATGAGTAGCACAGGATGAACAACCATGCAGAATAAAAGGGATCTTTCTCCCCTCCTTTTAAGAGAGGAAAGCATGCAGCAAGGTCATTTCCCACAGATAAATTGGAAATCACCGCCCTTTCAGTCAATGCTATTTTTCCTTGACACATGAATAAGTCCTAAATGTTTTGAACTTAGCACCACAGGTTTTTAATAAAGCTCTCACTGGACTACAGTTCCACATTACATTTTCTTAGTCTGTTGAACATCAGTTTTCTTCTTGCTTCAGAAAAATCCCATTACAACATCTTAATCTCATTAAAAGTCATGCATAATTACTCAGTCCCCATGGATTATTCAAAATGCTTATTTCCATTCTGCTTACTCTGCTGCTTCTGTCCCCATATTAACATCTCTGACCAACAAGATACTTGGCTACAAGAGGTACTCCTCATCTGCAAGAGAAATGGGCCAGATTCATGAAGCCTTGCCAAAGTATACCTTCTCAGAAACTGCCATAAGAAAAAGATCTTACCTTCCCAACTCACTGCAGTACCTGACTGAGAAGAAAACATGTTTTGCTGTTAAAAAAAAGGTCCCTTAGCAAGACATTTCTGTTCATTTACACTAACTCACTAGCTGCCAAAACTGACCTCTGCTTTTAAACCACATTTCTCCCTTCCAAGTGGCATTGTCATGAAGATGAAATGCTGCTTGAAGACTTTGAGAATTTGCATTTGGTAGACACACCATGCTGTCATTAAATTGTATACAATTAATGTGAAATTAAAATGAACTACAGAAAAGTAATTAAAGCAAACTATCAAAGAAAAAAAATTTTGGAACACTGATGGGCTTGCAACAGGTCTATTCAAGAGATATCCAAGACACACTACGCAATATGGTGTAAATCTCCTGTCATTCTAAAAGCTTTCCAGGTAAGTATCTGCCTTACCATACAAAATTTTGCTCATGTATTTCTCTGATGTACTCTTCAGCATCCATCATCAACCCTAGAACTGGATGAAACTGCGTTCTTCTTGCCTTATTAAACCTCACTGGTCAGCATAAAAATGGACACAATCAGAGAACACATTCTCTGGGGTTTGCTTGGTGAGGTGGTTGTTGTTGTTTTGTTATTTAAACAATGCCAAGTGATTGTGGAGCCAAGGCAGGAAACAAGCCCTCCTGCACCGTCTCATGGACGACTGTCAGCAGAAAAGTCTATGGGCTCCTCAGCTCAACAGCTTGATGCAAAGTCCCGAGAAGCCACTTGGGTCTTCGCATTTACTTCATACAGTTTTGGATTAACTCTTCCAGAGCATGAGAATTCAACGACTAGACTCATGTCATTACAGATTTCATGGAAACCGGCTTCCCATTCTGTACCTACAAAGCACCCAATAACGTTCTCAGTGAGTCACAGCCCCAAAGCAGCAAATGATTGTTCTCTGTACCAAAGAGCAAACGCACATGGTCTGCTTCAGGCAAACAAGCGTATTTCCCAGAGCTCATCTTAAAATTGCCATTAGTTAAGGCACTGGCATGATACTGTTAAACAGCACGACAAAGGACAAAAACACAAGATGATGTCGTGACTTCTGCTTGTATTATGAGCACTCTCACCTTTCTGTGTCTTGTTTGTAAGAGCCAAACCAACCTCCACACCACACGCACTCACATTTCAACACAAGGTCCTTTTTGTGCATTCTGATGTCTTTGCATATTGCCATAGTAGCAGTTCAACTTATTTCTTTAACCTGAGCTAGGAGTTTTCTCGGGGGAAGCAACAGTCACTGGGCATAAGGGAGAAGCACTGGGGACTGAGGGAGAAAGGAAAAAAGGAGAGCTCCACCTCAAATTAATTGGATTGCTGCTGCATTCTGAGAACTGCAGGCAGGAAGGGAAACCAAAACCTGTTGCTTTGCAAGAGTAGTCCAGTCATAAGCTCCACACGCCTCAGGGTATGGAACAAACTGAACACAACGGACTGGATCTCTATGGTAACCAAACTGCTTTTTTTTTTTTTTTTTAAACCAAAAAGAAAGATGCATTTTAAAATATAGATGCTGAAAATGCAGTTTTGCGCTCTTGTTTTGGACATATGGACAGAAACAAAAGAACTTTACTTTGTATTATTTAAATAAAAAAAAAACTTAACAGCTATGTCCCTGCCCATCCTCCAAAACCAGCCCCACAATCAAATGTCAACAAGTCACCACAACAATCTGAGCGCCTAAGCCATATATTTTAAGGCAATCCTAGGGTAATATTACGCCTGGGAGGTTATCCTCCTGAGTTTTGACAAATTCTGCAGCTTTTATAAATAATCCTAAAGTTCAGACCTCAAATAAATGTTGGCTATTATTCTTGTGCTGCTAATTAATGGGACATTAATTAGCTTCTTTTCTCTAACCTTTAGCTAGCTTCACAGAACACAACTGAAATGCTAACAGAAATTTTAACGGTGACAGGTAGAATTTTCAAGCTGCTGTTACCATAAACAAATGCAAATACATGCACAAGGTGGAGGAAATGCCTACTACATGGAACTTTGTCACCACATTGCCTTCCTGCAGGTCTTTTCTACACAGGAGCCGTACCCCTTTGAAAATGACATGTCCTTATGGAAACTGGACATTAAACTGCCACGCTTAGCAAAATGTCTCACTGTTCCACAGCCTCCTTCTCTTATTTTAACTTTTTATACAGTCTTACCATGGATTTTGAGCTTTTTTCACCCCCTGGAGTTAATTACTAGTTTTCTATATGCTCCTTTCATTATTTTAAATTGTGGTTTTCATTTATCTTATATATTCTTTCAGATTTAAAACTGTAAGTGTCAGAACAGGTCTTTTGCTGTGCGATGGTTGCTAAAAAGAGATGAACATTCTTCCCTTTACTGTTTGGAAAATAGTATTTTTCAAGATGGAAATTAGGAAGCCTTTGCACCCCTTGGCCAGCCCAGTGCCTAACAGCATACTCCAGAAGCCCAAGACTCTTTCTAAGCAAGCATAGGAAAACTGTTTAAACCTTCTTAAGTCAACAATGTTCCATGTTCTACCCTACAACAATCTCATCAACCCATCAACTCTTCTAAGAGAAAAAAATTGGAAATCACAGATTTTAATAGTCAGTTCTACCTCTCTTGGTTTCATCTGGATCCAAAGGTTTTGAAATATTTTGGGGTTTTGTAGATTTTCTCCACTCAAATTATAACTGGGTCCACCACCTTGTTGTGTTGGGAGTAACAGCATGGAAGTCCCTGAATCCTTTAGTGCAGCCCCTGATCACATTTATACATCAGCAATACTGTCCTGTATTGCTTTCCAGTACGGGAAAATAAACAGAACTTTAGTAAAGATAAGCTACAAATGTCCCCTTTTTGTCTTTGTAAAAATGTTAAATGCTTTGGATGATCCTATTATATATATGTTGGAAACTCTGAGTCTACATAGCTTGAACAAGATCTAGTATTGAAGAAAAAAAAAAAATCACATGAAACTGTTTGTTTGCATCTCATGATCAGGAGGATTGGGGAATTCGTGTACACCTACAACATCTGGATTTTAATTTCAAATTAATCTAAGCTAAACAGTTTGAATATTTACCTCCTCACACCACCTGGTTAACACCATTCTTTTTTCTACCCCAGAGCTGCAGCCTGCTTTAGGGCCACACAACTACCGGAAGTGTTACAGTTCTAGACTCACAAGCAGGACACTGGAATTTCTAACTGTTGATACCTCAGTGTTTAAAAAAAGCCTCCAAAATAATTACCGCAGCAACAGACGTCAGGTGGAACATGCAATTTCCAAACGGTTTATCAAGCCAGTTACAACACAAGATGACAACTGCAGTGCAGAATTTGTATTTGTTTTTCTTTTAAGATACTTTTAAGTAGCAATTTCCAAATTCAAGGATTCAACCTGTTCCAACACTGAGACTGATTCACATGACCTCCATTGCCAGATGGAGCTAAATTACTTCCAAGTCAATCCTGAGGGGGTGACTTGCAGTTCAGAGTATGGGAGGAGGAGAGGAGATGTCAACGTTGTTTGGCTGGGTTCTTTTATTTTACACAGGACAATTTTTTTCTATTCATACAGGCAAGCCATTCAGGCTAGTCTCAATTTTGCTGTTTGTTGCAGGTATAGCTGAGCATAGCAACAGTAGCAGAAAAACACCAGGTGAGCTACATAGCTCACAGAAGTTTTAAAAGTCTGTGTATAGCCTACAACCCATGCATTCAGCACACAGTTACTCCAGCAGCGCCCTGCCTCCTAGAGCAGAAGAAAACCTCATCCACATTAAGCTCCACAAAGATCATTCAGTTTGAAATTAAAAGGTGGGGGGTGTTGGTGATTGTATAGCGTTCAAGAGGTTTGAGCCAAAACATTCTCCTTCTCCCACGGCCAATGAAACCAGAAGCTGGAGCTTCAAACACTAAATGAGGCAGTAAAAATACCCACCTCTTCAGCAGCCTCCCCCACAGTACCTTGCTTTAATTCTGGTTGGCTTATCCAGACGGTTGCTATCCCAATACTACTGGTTTATGCTGTATCATCTCATTGATTTCTTGAATATCTGTATCTGTAAGTAGGTATTATTTTTTATATTTTGATTATAAATCCCTGATAGAAGGGGCAGAACCAACTGCTGCAATTCACAGAACACCAATAATAAACCAGTAAATTAACACTTGTAAACACTGACTTTCTGCCAACAGCTCTCAACCTCTCAAATTATTAAGTGTGAATTACAGTAACGAACAGATGAGGCAGGAAGGAAATAATTTTAATAATTACTGAATTATGTATATTGAGATAAGACTTAGAATCTTGATTAAGAACTGTGGCCTTTCCTTAAGCACTGGATAGACAAGTAAGCAAAAGCGTTAGTCACGACAGCCAAAATAAAACCAATGAGTATTGATAACTGCAGGCAGTTTTTGAGCAGATTTCTTCCATGGATTATGCATAAAACTTAACAAAAATTAATTGAAGCATTCTGTATGATTGATAATAAAAGTAACATGCCTATTAAAAAAAATTGCTAGTACTTTGATCCAATAAAGAACAGCATTATATATTTTCAAAGTTTTCATGCATTTTATCTTGTAATTATGCAGTAATGCTTGTTTATATGCAGAACCCTGCTTGGGATGGCATACAAATCAAACAAGGAACAATTTTTTCTTTCCTAGTTAGCTATCCCAAATACTTCCTCAGTACAAGCAACTGGAGGAGGCATGTAATTCCATTTACAAAGTGCTTTCTATGCCTCATTTGTTCTGCATGCAATGCCACAGGTGCCCTTGGTGCTTCACAGAGCAGAAAGTCTATAGAACACAGACACTGTAGCGTACCTGCTGGCTTGTTTCTGAAGTCTGGAAATGCACCTGCAAGTCTGGTTTCTATGATCTATATGAAATGAAAACAGCGAGATTTACTCGTTCCCATGAAGTGTCTCAAAACCAGAAGTGTTTATCCCCAACAGAGTGGCACACGATTTTGTGTGACAGTTATACATGGGGAGGGGGGGGACGACAAAAAAACCACACCACAGTCACCAGATATTGGCAGGTCAAATGGGGGGGCGGGGGGCAGGAAACACAAAAAAACCCACACCACAGTCACCAGATATTGGCAGGTCAAAAAAAAAAAAGTCATTTTTACAGTATACTGCTATGACCGGTCACAATCAGGGGAAGCCTTCACTGCTCCCAGTTCCACCAGTGAGGACGTGAACTGCTGCTGTGTCTAGCTAGGACCGAAGGAAATAGCTGGCCACACCTAGAGCCGCTCAATGCCGTGTCTCACTACTGCTGATCAAGTGAGGCTGGGCAAGAGAGCCTTCCAGCTTCTTGCGCTTCTACCATAGCTTAGTGCATTAGGAACTAGTAAGGCAAACTTACTGGTAGCAGATATTACTTCTAATCATTCATCCTCCATTTCAGTTATAACTTTAAAAGATATACATAGTTTACATCGCCGATTATAAGATTTTCTTTAAATTACTGTTCAGCAGTTGGTCACAAAACTCACAAACACGCATAAAATAAAAATAGTCCAAGTCACCTAACCAGATCAAGCCTCATAGGTCGCAATATAAATCACGCAGAGAGCAAAGTACCAGCCAATCTTCACCAATATATTTGCACACACAAAGGATAAGGGAAGAACAGGAGATAGGAAAAAGGTACAGCAAAGATATTTGTCCCTTCAAGTCCACTTCTATGTATGAAACACCAGCTACAACACAGTTTCAACTTCCCGAGCTAGGAGGACTTTGCTAGCCCTTCCCTGAGGGAGATCAGAACCATGGGACAAACATGGGTGTGATAAATATGTAAAGCTACATCCCCAATGGACCACAGGCTGACCTAGTAACTGAAAGGTTGAGCTGTGGAAACATTACCCCTTTCCCCGAAGGCACGGTTGTTCAGCCTTCCCGCATAAAACAGAGGAAGACAAGACAGAGCAGTATTTGGTCTTTTTTCCTGCTTCCCCTTATATGTCTCAGCAGACACTTTCAGAAAAGACCAATCTTTGTGTACCTATGACATCCTATGTGCAATAATTTTATTATATATCCCCACAGGGAGGCTATGTCCATCTCAACAATAATGAGGATGTTTCACACTCTACCTGCTCATGCAGGACACTTTTTTGGCTCCTTCCTGGCACAGGAAAGAAGAAAGCTCTCTGGAATTTTTATTTGATCCCAAGTTAAAACAGAACTGAACTTCAACCTCTCACCTACAGTTCCCACATTATAGAGTACATCATTCAAGCAACATATGAGCATTAGGTTTTGCTCTAATATGTCAGATCACCCAAGAAGTGGTCCTAAACTACTGGGGTTGGGCTGATTTTGAGGGCACTGTATGCCTGTTAAAACTCAAGGGGATTAGTAGAAAAAGCAAGAATTCCTATGTTCTGACAATTCCATTCCAGCATCAAAGTAACTTTGCATCAACAGAGGGGTTTTCACCCTCACAACAAGACCGTAACTTGAAAAGTGATGGGGGATTTGTTTGTTTTAAATGGAAATTATCTGCATTGTGGAAATAAAGATAAACCGTAAGCTGTTTGTACGTATTGAAAAACAGGACAGAGTGCAATTCCTACCATGAAAATGTCTCTCAAATCATTAAGAAGCCTGCTACTTGACAGAGTAACTGGTAGTCCTAAAGTAGATGCACAGCTGGACAAGCACAAATCCCCTATTTTAAGTTGGGCTTATCCCTTTGCTAGTCAGACAATAATTCTAATTTTGTAATTCCATTGCTCAGGCACTACATGGGTTGGAAATCCTCTCTCACAAAAAGGTGAATTCTCTTCCTCAAGTATTATTACGAAACAAACATATTGGTCTCTGAGCCCTTTTAAAGCAGGCAATCAATCAACTCCACTAAAGGAAACTAAAAGCTACGGTGACATGAAATTATTCTCTCACATTTTCAATCAAGTATTGCTGCAGCTACCGTAAGCAGACAAGAAAGCACGTCAGAGAAAGTCACAGACGGCACAGCCATGTCGCTCTTAACCACCTCCGTTCAGAGAGCGCTTCATGGCTGGGGAACCAACTCCACTAAAGTGCAACAGCAGTCAGTCATACCTGGAAATTAAGGGTTTCACCTATGGAGCACAGATGTTGTATGTGTATTTTTCTTGGAATGAAAATTCTTATAAAACCTGCTGGTTTACAAATCATAAACCAAAAAAGCAATCAATGGGGCCTACAGATAAGAGCTGCCACTATTTCACATACTTTTCCATTTTCTTTTAATATGTGACACATGAAAATAGGTTATTTGTTACTAAGGAATTTATGTTCCAGTCATTCATTTTCCATAAAAAAAATTATAAATCTAAATTTCCTATTTATAAGACCACAATTAGCTACAGCTTCTTCACCAGTTGTGATATCATGCAGGGCAGATTAGGTCTTTACATGGGGAAATAAGCACAAAAAGTATCTGGAAAACTTAAAGGAAAAAAAAAAAAACTAAAGCAAGTAGAAAGGTGGGGGAAAGGAAGCTTAAACAAGGAAATCCCACTTGAAAATATTTGAAATAGCAGCAGACTTGTTTCATAATATGTAACATTTTGCAGTAAGAGCCTGAAGGTTTGTAAATGTGAATGCTGGTATATGTTCTATGCCTTGGACTCTTCAAAGAAAGTATTTATGATCAGCACTTGTGTGTACGCACATCAAGAGCTAGTTTAGCTCCAATAAGCGAGTTCCATCTTGCATTAGTAGGTTAGAAAAAGTAAACGTATGTGTGTGTACAATGCATGATAAAATCCCAGTTTTCATCCTGGTTGATTTAGAGGAAGGAAGCACATGATGTCAGCAGATCATCCAAATGTGGAACAGACTGCCTGCTAAATAAAATCTGTTGGGGCTGCTGAACGAAACTAAGTTAATTTGGCATGTGGACTCCTAACCCTAGTTGCTCTTAATTCACAGATTCTTTTTGCCAGACAAGGGAGTCTTGCTTACAAGGCATTTGCAGGATACCAGGATGGAATGCAGATTCAAATCTGTTTCATTCTTCCTCAGGAAAATTCCCCAAAGGGTGCACTGCACTGGAGGAAAAAAAAAAAAAAACACACACGCCAAAAAAAAACCAGAGCAGTATGCCATCTGGAAGTTCACAGTAGCATAGATGCAAATAATTAGAGTTCAGAGTTGCAATGAGAATCCCTTCCCTTTCTCCCAGGAGGTCTCCACTGTTTTGTTTCTTCTAACTAATTCAGTTAGGCACCTGAAAGCTTGTGAACGAATGCAACAAGCATGGCCAACCCCAACAACAAGCAGTCTGAGGTTTGTGGGGCATTTTTGCCCCTAGAGCTCCCAGCCCAGCCCTCCTGGCACCCCATTAAGAGGCTGCAGCCGATGCAGCTTGAGAACAGAGCTTGCACAATTCCATCAAGTAGCTTCCTGCCTGCACATCAGCATGGCCAGAAGGTACATGAAACCTCATAATGTGCAAGACCAAAGTCTCCTTCCACCTTCCCCATCTTCAACAGCATCCAGATACCAAGCTGTGCTCTTCAAGGTGAGGATGCATGCCCCGATCTCAGGAAGTGAAGCATACAGTAGGTAAGCAGGTAAGAGGATTGGGGTCACGCCTCATTGAATAAAGGAGACACGATAAGATGGTCTCCAACAGGAGCAGCATTGCTTCCTCACTGCAAAGCAAATTTTCAGCCTGTACAGTGCTGATGTAGAGTTTCACATCAATGTCTATGTTTAAGGATTTCCCTTCCGACTCCATTAAAGTAGAATTGAGAGATACATATATTAATGTGGCATCGTGGTGACTTCAGTGTGCATAGATTCCACCATTTAAGACCTTCGGCACAGAGACCTTGGTGATTAGCATTGTCCCAAGGGCTGCACGCACACATACTTGAGCAGCCTGTTTGATTCACAGCTCCTTAATGACAGTGCCTGTGTCACTGCCTTCGCAGTTATGCAATTGTTCCCTTTAGCCCGTGACCCGATGACAAGCCAAGATGATGTGAATGAATGCAATACAGTCCATCCCCTTTTTTCTTAATTCTTCTGGGATTACTGAGTACAGGCTGGCAGAGTAGCAGAATGTAACAATTTAATCTTGATTTTTCAGACTTACAAAACCTACTGTATAGTAAGGAAGACAGGAGCTAGATGTCCTGGTTCTGGCTGGGATAGAGTTAATTTTCTCCCTAGTAGCTGGCATAGCGCTGCGTTTTGGATTTAGGATGAGAAGAATGTGGATCACACACTGATGGTTTAGTTGTTGCTGAGCAGGGCTTACACCAGGCAAGGGCTTTTTAGCTTCCCCTGCTCTACCAGTGACACAAGGCGATGGGAGGGGGGCACAGCCAGGACAGCTGACCCCCACCAGCCCAAGGGCTGTTCCATACCATATGGCACCATGCCCAGTATATAAACTGGGGGGAGTTGGCTGGGGGGCAGCAACTGCTGCTCAGGAATGGGCTGGGCACCAGTCAGCAGGTGGTGAGCAGTTGCATTGTGCATCATTTGTTTTGCATATTCTATACATTCTCTTACCATTATCATTATTATTATCCTCTGCTGTTTTATTAAACTGTCTTTATCTCAACCCACAGGTTTTACTTTTTTTTCCCCCCATGATTGTCTCAGGAGGGAAGCAGAAAGGAGCGAGCAAGCAGCTGGGTGGTGTTCAGCTGCCTGCTGGGGTTAAACCACAACATTAGACTAGAAGCAGTGCTTATTAGACTAGAACCAGTTTTTGCTTAAAAGCAAAACAATTATACTGAATCTTATTTTCATAACTAACATTTGAAATGTCCAGAAAAACAACTTTGTAATCATTACACTCTGAAAAAAACGTGTAAATTGTGTTTCCAATATGCATGACTTTACATTTAATTAAAGCTGAATACAATAGTTATTGTGTGTTAAACAGCAATTTAAAAAGTACTGAAGTTGAAGAGCTATAAAATAAATATATACTGACTTCTGCGTGTTAACTTAGGCACAATTGTAACAGGTTTAAAATGGAAATTTTCAACTTTAGGACGCTTTAATAAAGTATCATTCCTCTTCTTCACAAACTTCATTTGCAAGAATGTTGTTCCCATTCCTCATTCATCTGGCTAGTGATCTCCCTTACCCGTGAGGCTGATGATACCCTATATCCCATGAATACTCTTGCCATTCCTTTTGCTATTTTATACAGAAATCTTTCACCCCTTGCTATCAGCTTCATTATATCCAATCTACATCCTGTCCAGTAAAGACCAGCTCTGTACTTCAGGAACCAGAGGTCCGCAGGAAGTGTAAGAAGTCTTCCTTTTTAAATATTAGCCTCTACTGCAGAACGAGAATGAGTACAAAAATATCCAAGGAGAATTAATGACATATTTTTCAAGCCTTGTAAGGAAGGGCATTCATCACAACTTGATAAGCAGGGAAATCATTAATTCTTAGCACTGCTTATTCAAGTTTCTTCTAGGCCAAAGATCAAATTCAAGTACAGGAAAATGACCTGGCTGGAAAGGGAAAGCAATCAAAGTTGTAACTCCAGCCTTTTTTAATAAAACAACAAGAGAAAGAGCCATTGAACTGCAAGCTTAAGAGGGGAAAAAAAAAAAACCCACCTAAAAATCTCATTGTATAAGATTATACAAACAGATCCTGAAACAGTTTAAAACAGTATTAACAATGCTGCTCTGAAGAGGAAGAAACTGAGCGATGGCGAAGCAAAGCAGACATGCCCTGGAGAGTGAAAGAAGCAGGGACAAAGCTGAAGAGGTCACCCAACTCCATGTCTGGCATTCTACTTGCTAAACCACCCCAACCACTTCTCACTACCATAATACTGTAACTCAAATAAATGGTATTTATCAATGGAAGGCTTTAATAGATTAAACTGTCAGAGTGCAATAACAAAGGAGAAATACATATCAAGCCAAATCTTGTAAAAGAATGGAGGAAACAGCCTCTCTTCCAGCTCTCCTGTTACATGGTGTACTGCATCACAGCATGAGATGAAGAAATGCTTTCCAAAAATGAGGCAAGAAGCAAAGCCTAGAAAAATTGCATTTGGAAATATTCCACTTTTTTTCCAGGTCATATTACGCTTGAAAATAAATAGCTTTTTACACCGTACATGTTTCACGAAAACCTTTCCAGAGCCTCTCACCTACCAGCACACTGCTTATTTGAGAACTACTGAAAATCACCGATGCCCAATACAATACGCTATGACCACATCCTTCCTCCAGGATAAATATAAAAAAAATTGCAAAGCATATCCTCCATCTTGTGAGGCAAGTAGCCATACAGTATGTTCCCCAATTTTGAAGACAGAGCCTTCCATCTTATTCAAAGAAGAGTAAGCCACATTTCCCAGATACTTGCATGTTAGCAATTCAGCAATCCCTCACTTGAAATCACTCCTTCCCAGTAAGAAAGTAAACAACGCAATGTCAATTAGCACATTTAGGAATAGGTCTACGAATCCAGGGGGGCTTCACTAGAATCACCCAGAGCATCACAAAACTTCTCTTTTCCCACAATTTATTTGCAGTAGTTGACCAAAAGCGCTTTCTATGAGTAACCAGCTACTTGGGGAGTTCCCTTCAAGGAATTTAAGGTAAACTGTAAGATACATTGAGAGGACTGCTTAGATTACCTGCTAAAGGCAATGCAGCTGCATCAAAAACTCATTATTTTGCTTCGCTTGCTTTTTTCTTTTCAACACCACATCACTGGTGGTTTATACAGCACTGTGAAGTATTGTTACAGGTATGCCTTTTAGCCTTTATGCCTTTTAGGATATGGAGATGTCCTAAATCAGGCATCACCAGTGGCTCTGAATAATACTTAACTGCAAAGGAGAAGGTAGAAGAACAGGAATAAAGAGGTCTCCTATCAAAAAAAAAAAAAAACCCAAAAACAAAACCCAAAAACAAAACCCAAAAACAAAACCCAAAAACAAAACCCAAAAACAAAACCCAAAAACAAAACCCAAAAACAAAACCCAAAAACAAAACCCAAAAACAAAACCCAAAAACAAACCCAAAAAAACAAACCCAAAAAAACAAACCCAAAAAAACAAACCCAAAAAAACAAACCCAAAAAAACAAACCCAAAAAAACAAACCCAAAAACAAACCCAAAAACAAAACCAAAAAAGGGAAGAATTCTTAAAATATTTTAAAATTTGATTATTTTATGAAGATGACAGCAAGATCCCTTTGCATAAGTCTTTAGGTCCATCTCTAAAGTTCCTTGCCTTTATCTGTCAGACATCATTTCTAATAATGAAACTTCCTGGACTTCTCATTCTACTTTCTGCATGGTGACTTCATGCTGACATCCTTTCAACAGAAGTTTCCTGATATATTACCAATTTTTTGCCAGCTAAGAGGCAACTTTCAGATAATGAAATTGCATATTGAGCAACTCTAACACTACTCTGGGGCAGGGAATTTATAAAAAAAAAATTTTCTTACACATGTTTTAATAAGTTCTTTTTGTTTCTGATGCAGTAGACAAATAATAGTTAACAGTGACTACAGAAGTCAGGAAGAATTGTTGTTAGACAACTTTTTGCATCCACATAGCTTCTCAAAGAAAATATTCTGAGAGGACAGAAAATACAAGAGAGTGCAATAAGCATAAAAACCAAACATGTGGCTTGCTTTAGATTTAAGGGCACAACAGGAGAAACTCACACCGATTTATCCTATCTTTAAGGAGCTATCAAAATAAATAGTGCAATAGCAGGCAGAGCTCCGTCACCTTTCCATACAGCCGGGGAAGAGTCAGAGCACGCCGCGACAAACCCACTGTGATGCAAATCGTTTGACAACGGAGAAGCTGGGAAGTACAGACACTGTACTAAGGGAGGTGGCTTGGCTCCCTGGTGTTGGGTTTCTATTTGAAAGCCTTACCTCTGAATACAACTTGCAGGGAATGAAATAACTCTACTTTGAAGAAAGACAGAGACCATGATTCTCTCCAAGCATAACCCACAATCTTCCTGATAGAAGAACTTTCACGCCAAGTTCACTACAAGTTTTAGCTTTAAACAGCCCCTCAAAAAAGGCTTCTGAAAAGCAAAATGGTTTTCTATTCTTTTTGGTATTCTTCCTCAGTACAGAACTTTTCACGCCTTTATAAAGAACAGCGAGACACACCACAACCATTCTTTTGGTAGAAACAAAAGTACATGAGATTAATTGGCCACCTTCAGGCATTGAAGGAGATGAGCATTTGAAATAAACATAAGGGTAAGAAAATGAGAAGTAATTAACCTTTTTGGCTCATCTGTCTCCCTGAGCTTGCAACTGGGCACGCAGCTTTGTCACATCAATGAAAAAATAACTGATACAGGTACTGGTACTTTCATCAGCTCAGTATTCTTCTGTGTTCTCTAAGAGATGAAAATAAAGCATATTCCTCTTCTGAACCATCACCAGCATGGATGTGAGAATAGAGAGTCTATTTCCAAAAGGCAAAATTCATCAAAAAAATGAATTCTTTATTAAAGGAAGAGCTTTTGTGTCACATTTCAGCAACTGGTACAGGTGAGTATCAATGAAAAGTGTGTTGCAATAGCCATTTTTGAACCAATGTTCTCTATATGAGGTGACAGTACGTTTGGAAATGGGGAGCTCAGCTTTTTATCCAACCAGTCCCCTGAATTTTTTAGATCTAAATCAGTGATAACTGTCTGATTCACTGCAGGAATAGATTAGATCACCAAAAGCCAAAGGGAGTTTTGGGTGGAAATCTGATGAAAACGATCACTCAGGAATAGGCTTGCAAAGAAACCAAGTGAGACTACTATTGTTTAAATCATAGAAGAACAAGGAAAAAAACCCAAATTCTGCATTTTTCTGAGCATAATATCAAGATACTGTCCTGTTGTATAGTCCTTTAGATTACTACCCTTGCACTTTGTTTTCCCGTGATGTAAACAGAAGACTCCTTTCCATAGAAACTACTTTACTTGTGTATGGCCAACTCTTGTTCTAACTGAAAGAAAAAAAAAAAAAAAACCCAAACCCAACACATTTACACATTTGTCTTGTGTCACACTGATATGCTGAGAGTACCTTCCATTGCACATCCCCAGTTCTAGGTGGGAAGGCCAACACCACAAGCAGCCAAAGAACTTCTGAGCTGGTTTCATCTTCAGTGCCTGGGCTGGGGAGGCCTGTCCACAGCTGGGCGAGCCATGCCTTGGACGCTCAGCTGAAGGAGCAGGACAGCAGAGCTGGCTGGGATAATTAGCAGTTGTGAGTTAAGGCCAAGAACTTGCTAGCACTGAAATGGTTTTCTTCTTAGAAAAGAAAATTGAAGAGACATGTGAATGCTGCGTAGCCCTCCTTCCTCCAACAAGCAAGGACTAAAGATCTTCTAACTACTAAACTGAAACTCACTTGTCTAAATGATCTTAAATCTTAATTCCTATTGTACCGAGAGGGAACTAGAACCTCCTATGGGTATTTTCAGAGTGCACAACAGAGAAGAATCCTTTTTTCTTTGTATCCTTTTTATCTTGGATAACAATGACATTGTAAGTGCACCCACTGGTAAGAGCTGTAGGATTTCACATACATCCTCTTTCACTCCTGCCTGTTTTCCCCCCACCACTCCCCAGAGTGACAATCTTTTGCAGCTTGTCATATGAAAGCCTGTCAAAATGAAAGTTTGTTCTCCATCACCATATAATCTCCACTGATTAATGATCAGGAATCCCTATCCATTTACACAGATGCAGACTTCTGAAAAATACAACATCTTTTCAAACTAACAAAGACTTGACTGATTTGAATTGCACGTAATCTCTAGTCATCTCAAGCTTTAGTTTTCCTGTCCAAAAAGAGACAGTGATGTTGTCCTGGAGAGCACAGCCACTAATCTTGCATGCCCTGTTCCCTTCCTGCATCACACACACAAGGGAAAGATCGATGCTGTTCCTGCAGTGCAAAAACAAATAGCGACAGCAGGATTGCCAAGCTTTAAAGAGAAAACCTTGGCAGTACAAATTCTACCAAAAAAAGCAATTTTTATTTTTTTTTGCTATACGTCACTAGTTTGAATTTTGTCCAAGTCAACAGTGCACAAAGGTTGTTACCATCTGATGCCCGATCTTGCAAGGTGCTAAATGACCTCAAACTCTGACAGTTAACAGAATCTCACCAATTTCAATCTCTAGAGGCTACTCTGACATGTCTGGAAGGGGTAGGCAATTGCATTTAACTGCTCTGAGTACAAACGCATAGAAAAGCACCTTCATTATATCCATCACCTTTACATCCATCTCTCCAGAGAGAAGCTGAAGACTGAGCGGCTCCAGCAAGTAAGTGACCTCATCTCTCCTGCAGCAGTTCCCCAAGGACTGAGACAGCTCATTGACAAAACTTTGAGATTACACCTATAGCTGCATCACAGGTTATGATTTTCCCATTGGTTAATCAAGACCTCTTTACAGAGGGCAAACGTTAATGCAATAAAAACTAATAAAGCAAGAAATGAACAAGTAACACCTTATAAGTAAAAGGAAATAGGGTTACTGGACCCAATAATTGCAAATAAAACATCAGATTCTATTGTTGCAAGTGCGAGCAGGAGTTTCTATTAAACCAACGGAAGGTGGCAAAAGGCAACAATCCTAAATCTAGGATCCTAAGATGGAGTTGAAATATTTAAGCTTCTGTTAGCTTTCATAATACTTATTTCTGCATATATACCATCCAATGGAGGCGATATTAGTACTAACATCTCTAATACTCCTAATCCCTGAAAAGATTCACAGATCTTTACAATTTTTTTCATCCCACTGTTTCATTCTTGTTCATTGCTCCAGACCCAGATTTGAAAATAAATAAATACTGTTCTCAGCTCCAGAAAGACTACATTCAGTCTTGCTCCACTTACAGGTTACAGCTTCGGCATCATAAAACCCTATGCAATTAGGAATGGGAAATGCCCAATAAGCAGCAACACTTGCATCTAGCTCTGGAAGGTCCCCAGATACATGACTTACAATCTGTAAGATTTTTATAGATCATGAGGCTGGTTTATATCACTTTTATGAGATGTTTTAAAAGTTTTCATTTTCCCCTCCCTTGGAATCCAGTTATTAAGGAAGAGAGGTTTATAGCTGGCAGGGAGCAAGAAAATGACCAGATTAAAAACAAACAGAAAAAGAACTATAGAATATATCAACTCCTTAATTTTATAAGAGAGGCTGTTTATAGGGACTACATTACAGCGCGCTATGACACAGTGCTTAATCATTCATGATACCTTTGGACATTTCTGAATCCATGTAAAGCCTATGTTATACGATATGACATCAACATTATAATTCATTCTAAGTATATAGTTCAAATTAAGAACAACTTTAGAAAAACACTTTAACAAATAGGTTTTAATTGGTAAGCAAAAATTTCTGGAGAATTAGAAATTTAACAGAATTTGAACCCCTAGTATAACATTTTAGCTTTTTAATGCCATAAAGTACTGCACATTATTCCTGTCATGCACAAGAAAATTTGTACTTTGTAATAAAAAAAAAAATCCCACACACAAACCCAAAATACCTTTGTTCTAATATTTAGAATGGTTTATCTCCTCTTCTCCTTTTGCTTTGGTATTTAGAATACTTGAACTAAGTGGCTAAGGTTATTTATGGGGGAGGGAGGACAAATACCAATGAAGAACTACTGTGCTTCAAATAAATATACTTTATGCAGCTTAATAAGACTAAAGTACTACTACTGAGATTCAAATTTGATCAAACTAGCTCTAAGCTACACTGATAGATTGGGATCTTTGACTCACACATTTTTCTCAGAGGGCTCTACAATTTTTTAATAAATATTTTACTATTAATAACATGTAGTCTCCAGATCAGTTTAAGATACTTACTTTATCTTGAAGAACAAATCTTTGTAGTTGAAAATTATGCTTTTATCTTATTAGCTTCCTTGGTTTTAAAATCCTAGCTACCTTATTTTACTAAGGTAGCATTCGCCTCTCTCTCTTACAGCATTCATCTCCATCTTTCAAAATAACAGTTCAACAAGTGTAAAGATACTAAATATCTCTTTTTAAATAGGGGAAATAGCACTTACTGTAATGATTACCTTAAAAAAAAAAACCTGTAGTAACCTACCCTTGTATTTATCTTTCAAACAAAGAACTTAAGAATAATTTTTCAGTACGTTGCAGACAATTCTCAGAAGCCATATTTTCAATTTAAACTGAGTAGCTTAACCCATGTCATACATATCTAATCAAGCACAGTACTTTTAAAGGATAGATTTTCCCAACACAAGAAAATAAGACCCAGCATTTAAAAAACCTGCACTATACGTAAATGCAATTGCATTCTTTATACCAAAGAAAGGCCAATAACATTCACACCAATGGAGTTCCATGACAATTGCAAGAGGAGGAAGCTGGACCAACTTTCATACAAGCAAACGTACTGCTAGAAGAGCAGTCACTTACTACAACACAAGCCATTGAAAATAACATTTCCAATTCAGAGATTTCTTTTTTTTTTTTTTTTTAAAAGGTCAATTAGAAATCACATGTCTAATAAAGTATGTAACATAACCACTGTTAAAAAACAAAACAAAGCATACAGAGGTCCTGGCAGACACAGGTAAGCAATAAGTATCTTGAAAAGAATAATCATCAAAACCCAAATATTTGCAAGGTAGTCAAGCACTGTTCTCCACTCACAAAGTGGGTGATAAAGAGCAGATCTAGAACAGATAAGTGACAATTATATTTAGAAATTAATTTTTTTTTTTCCAAACAAGTCTTCTGTGTCTCAGTTTCATGAATCCATACATCAACCAAGGTAACCCATTAGCCTGGCAAAGCTACCTCAAGCCAATCTCCGTAGTTTTGGGCTCAAAAAAAGGATGCAGCTTTTCTCTCCTCTGGTTGTATGACCAGCAGAATCAAGAGAGAAAAGGGAGAGGCAGATAGGGTTAACTTTTAAGCTGAGTTTAGAGGAAAGTTCAGAATTACGTTTTTGGATGCAAAACCCCAGTAGTACTTGCTCATTTTCCCATCCTCCTTTATCATCCTTCCACTCGTGGCTCCTTTCCTCTGGAAAGTTTCAAAAAGACAGCTGGACAAACGTTAAGCTCAGAGACACAGGGCTCCTGTTGACTTCACACAAGGTCACAACTTGCATGCCTGCTCAGCAGCTGGACAAATACCACTTGGAGTATCCTGGAGGGCACTGTGCATGAGGTTTCAATCTACCAAAACATATCTCATTGTTTAAAGAACAGAAATAAGTTTTAAACACATAAGCCTGTAAATTTATTACCCAAAAGACCCAATTAAATTTGCATTATTTCTATTCCTCGACCAAAGATGACAATCACATGTTGCAGGTTATTCACTGCCTTTTGATAAGGCAGTGATATAGCTGTACATGATCGCATGCTCAGTCAGATATCAGTGTGTTCTGTCTGAAGCATGACAAATGTTTTTCAGAACTGCAGTCTAAGTGCTTAACTGTTTGCAAAGCCAGGATCTTCCATGGCAACTGCTGAGGGACCACATAAATATAAACACACAATTCTGGTAGTACCCAAAAAACCCCTTGGTTCCTTCAGACCAGACCACACAGCAAACATTGGTATTTGGTTGGCTTCTTTCCACAATTACTGTCAGAGACCTATCATGGTTGAAAAACTGTAATTATCTATTTCTCAGTATTCACTCCCCAAGAACACAGGAGTTATGCAGAACATTACAACTCAGCTTCCAATATTGTATCCAAGACTTGGTGTGTTGCACATAAAGCACTAACTCTAAGTACAGCTTGCAGGTACTTAGAACATGCCAGTTCACAGCATATAACAGCTGGATGTTTTATATTCAAGGCTCTGTCAAACTCATGAGTACTTTATCAAACAATTCGGCATCCAAGACTCTCTAGCACTCCGAAACATTTGTAATCTGCCTCGTACATTGTTCCATGAAATGATAAGAAGCTCAGTATCTCCCCTACTGCTTCATGAGGTGGTTAGCCTTTCCCTGGCTTGAATAATACATCAGTACTACAGAAAGCTAAAAACTTGATTCTCTTCAACCCAGTCCACTACAAAATAGTAGTAAATCATCTTTATTATAAATGCAGACTATTTCTCCAGCTACACTCCTCTTTCGAAGAACAAAACTATTTTGTTTATAGTTCAACTAATGTCATTCAGCATCAAATACCACAAAAGGCTTCTACTCCTTCCATCTAGTTCCGTGACAAAACATCGCACAGTTCAAATACAGAATAGCTGTAAAAAGATATCAACAACACACAGCTTTGAAGTATCCTAGAAAAACTTTTGAAGTAGAGCAACATTTAGCACATTTGTTTCTATTGCTTCAAGTAATGTCATCCAACTGTTCTGAAATTAAATAATTTAGCAAGATATGCTGTCTGTACAAATCAGATGTTGCAGTCCGCTTGCTGCTTTAACAGAACACGGTTTCTAAAATTTATTTTTCTGAAAGCAAGTGTAAGTCTCTGCTGTTCTATGGTGGTTTGACAGAGCAGGGGGAGAAGTATAACAAGTAGTTCTTTAAGCAGCCAAACTGGTCAAGTGTCATTTCCCATGGATTTGTGTTGTGACAGTAGCCAATCTGAGGATCTAAAGCATGAACTGTTTCAGCAAATACAATGGCTTCCATGGCCAAGAAGCATACAAGGCTGTCTACCTGCCTGGAATTTCTGTTGCGGTAAAAACAAGGGAGCACCTCCTCCAGGTGCAGGCGCTCCCTCAGAGCAGGGAATGCTGACAGGATCTCCCCAAACCAGCCACCTCTGCTTTGATTTTGCCCTCCTGCCAAGTCCAGCTGAAATTAAACAAGACTAGGAAGTACAAGGGAAGAGGAAATACACATGCAAACACAGACAAATTTCCTTTGGAAAACAAGATAAAATGGTAAATGTGATAAGAAAGGTTTCCCTTAACTAGTAATTAGCATACAGCATAGCATAATTACAAAGCAGAACCATATACTATGTTGTATATGCTACAGGTTCTAGCCAAAATTGCCTTAAACTTCACATTTATATAAATAAGTGTGTGCATATATATTTAAATATAAATATCTTTGATTATGTGCATATGTAAAAGGCAAAACGATATATGCTATTCCCACTTTTGGCTATTTGGGATTATTTTACCTTCGAAAAAAACATAAGCCTGAAAACACTTTGAGTTACCCAGTCATCTCATGCAAGAAAAAATGCTAATCAGAAAAAAAAAAATACAAAAGGAATGCTTTCAAAGAAAGGAATTGACATCAAATTACTTTGCCCAGGAATCACTACTCCATATTTTACTACCTTAATAATTGGTAACATCCTATGTTATGAGACAAAAAAATTGAGTTCTGCATCAAAAATGCATCATTCATGAAAATACATTATTGTAACTTCTAATAAGGATACATAGTTTTACATTTTGATTGACAGTACTTTCATCAAGTAATCCCTTCACAGTTTTCATGTTACTTTAAGATAAGAAAGCTCTTACAAAAGACCTACAAAAAAAGATGGTAATAGCGCAAGTGTATGCTATTTTTCCAGTATGCTGCATTCCTGTTTCCCCTAGGGAAAATAACTTTCTGGCATTGCAAAAGGTATAGTCCAGCCCCACAGTGAAAGGATACCAGGCATGTCAAACCACAAAAAAGTTTGGCAAGCTCTCAAACTAGAAACAACATACAAAACTCACAAATCATCTTTGTGGATAAATAGTGGCAGGAAAGGAGAAATGGCACACGATCCCCCGCAGTCATAATGGCACAAGCAGCTCTCAGGAAAAAATATATCGCCCAGGAGGCAGATTTAAAAAACTATAAAATGTGATGAAGAGGAAAATTGGGAAGGTAGAAGAGAAGATGAAAGCAATACATTCACACAACCTTAATTACTGAGTTTGGGCTTGGTCTTGCCTCGCATCTGCCCCCGCCATCTGAAATTGCTTAATCTTGTGGAATTCAAACTATCATTTGCTTTAAATATTCTTATAAACACAATCCTGAAACTGGTAATCAATTAGATTAATCTTCATTATTAAGAACATGACAAATGCAATGCAAACTGCTAAAGCTGTCCCATTTTGCACCATAAGATTGGAGCGGGGACTGGGACCTGATTATCAGGGACTTGAGTCATTCTCCCTCACTTTCCTAGTCTAGCAAACATATTGCATGCAAAGCGGAACTCCTCCATGGGAAATACTGAAAGCAAAATAAACCCTCCTGTAATCACTTACAAAGCTGGCATTTACCTTGCTCCTGGAAGAGCTGAGAGGTGTCTAAGTCTCATCAAAGGTGAGATTAAAAGATGTTTCTCCCATATCTCAGGAAAGCACCCCACGTTTCACTGACTACTGTCTGATGATGTCCTGTCATAATCATCCCTTGTCCTTTGTGAACAGTGGGGCAGGTGAATTTTCATTTATCCTCATTAAAATAATAAAAATCCAAGTGTAAATAGTTTTATTCAAATGAGAAGCACTTCTATTCTGATGCTTTCAGTTTACCTCAATAGATACTTCACACTTCTCCACTTCTCAACTGCAGTCCCAAATGACCCTTTCCTTTTCAACTGCACAAAAAAAAAAGTAATTCCCATGTTTTAGCTATATTAGCAAGTAACAACACAATGTGAGGAGATTCCACACTATAAGCAGTGAATCAGCTGGTGCTGATGACCAAGTGTTCACAGAATAGGATTACAGGGTTTTACTCGGGACTAGCACTGATCCAATGCTGCGGGCTAACTGTCCCTTATCAGCTTTAGGTGTGCTCCTGGAGAGCATTTTTCAGTTTAATTTCATCTGAAAAGGCCTAGTTTGTGCAGTCTGAAATTGCTTCATGGCACAACCCAAAAGTCGGTAACTGGGGCAGGAACCAGTTTCAAACTTAACCTAGTGATTAAAGCTCACATATACACATTCACACACTTAAATCCAAGTTGTCATTTCAATTTTCTTGCAAAGGTCACCCAAGAAAATGCACATGGTATCTCCATTTGTACATGAAACAAAATATTCTCACAGCTCTCACCTGTGCAGAGAAGTAGAAAGGAGAGGCTCGGTCGCAGCTGGTTCAAAGGCAGGTAAGACACAGGTGCTGCTTTTACAGCCCCTGCACACACTACAACTGGCTTTTCATTGCATGATCCATTTCTCACCTTCTAAAGCAGAAAAATCACTCCAAGATGAACTTGCCAAAAGCTATTATATCAAGAGTTTAAACTTCTTACGAGGTAAATTGCTATCAATCCTTGCCTCAAACATCAGCTTCTATGTGTAGGTCTCTGCTTCTAAGTTCTCCATGAAAAGTCACTAACCAATCAGAACTGGATTTAAGAAGTCAGCAAAAAACCTTTTTTTTTTTTTTTTTAGCTAAAAGGCTAAAACAAGCTGCAAGATGTAAGCATACCAAGACTAAAATTACTAAGTATACTGAAGCTTAAATGTACTATTATAGATACATCCACAAAAAAATCAGCAAGAGCTGATAAAATGTAAGTATTTTTTCAGTTGAAAAAATTAGATTTCAGAATGTAATTCTACATTCTTTGGAATATAGTGAGTTGACTATTGGTTTTGTTTTTTCTCAAAAGGGAGCTCTTCATTACTTTTTCCTAATGCATAATGCAGTTGCAAGAAAACCTGGAAAAATCATAGCTCCATGGTTGAAATCAATCATATTTTTAGGTATCTGACAGTTCAGAATATAGCTCATCACTGAATTCAACTTTTGAGTGACTTGTTAAGTGTCAGAAGAAAAGGCCTGATGAATTCACATTTAAAAATATGATTTAACTTTGAATTTTAATTTCTAAAAAATTAAAATTGTTTGACATAGCATACAGGAAAAACAAAATCCTTTATACAAGCATCCAAGCACGTCATGCCACAACTTCTGGACAGGACACAGCTTCTGGTAGCTCTAATCTCTCGTGCTGGAGTATATCCAATACTCCACTGTTAATATACTCACCCAGTCGAGCTGTGGTACGCCTCAGTGACAGCTGATGTCTAACCTTGAAATTTTGCATATACCTGCCAGTGAAAATGCAAGTCACAGAATTCAAGAGTGAAGGGAAAAAGCAGAAATCTCTAACATACCTTACAACATTTGAATAAACCATCGTTTTCACATTCTTACTTGAGGCAGTAAGAAGAAACCCCTGGCTTAGACTGGTTTTCAACTAATTGGGTTTGTTTCTCCTTATTTTAGGCTAGAGGCTGAACGTTTGGCTGGAGTTCCCAAGGGCAGCTTATAGGCATCACCATTTCATTTAATTATTTCCCCTTTCTTGCCTCCCAGATGTATTTTTGAGAGGTAAAGCAACCCATTCTGCCACACAAGAGACAGTTAACAACGGTATAAGCTTTCTCATTATTAGCAGCACTCCAGCTAAGAGCTTTCAGCGATGACAGTGATGAAAGTTTATGGTTGATAAAGCAATGTATAAGCAGTGCCTATGAATAGTAGGAAATAAAGTAATCAATGGATTACATTTATGTATGTACACCATCGAGACATGAATCAGTCATTCAAAGTGCGAGTTAAAATAAAAACATCTCTCTAGATGAGCTAGTGGAATCAACAGTAATCCTTCACAGCTGGAAACGTGCACACTACAGCACTTCACAGAGCTCAGAGAATACAATCCAAGAGTTCATTTACACACCGGTAATTTAAGAACACTGAGCTCCCTTCCAGCTGATAGATGTCTCACAGGTTTTGCAGCCTCTGAAATAAACCCTTGTAATTCAAAATGTGCTATTAGCATTCACAAAACGTGAAATAGTTCCCCCAAACAAGAGCAAACTATACCACAGAACAGCAGCCTTTGCAACAAGTTAATGCAAAAACCTTCTGCTTACTAAGAGTTAGCAACTAAGGCCCCAGAGCGCATACCTTGTTTCATTTCAAACTCCTGTAATTTGTATGAATAAGGTATCTGGGAGAGGAAGAATAAAAATGAAGTGTGTTAAAAATTCAAGAGACGTGTACCTAATTATAAACCACAATAGGACTGAGCTGGTGCTTGAAGAGATTTGGTCTAAGTTTCCCAGTACTAAAGCTTAGCATTTGCATGGTCAAGTTTTTCCAATCACCCTCCTAACTATAGGTCATCTAGTTTTCCAACAGGGATATTGTCACAAAAAGAGAACGACTCATACACCAACATATTGTCTTGCAACTTGTATCATTTCTTCCATCTTTACCATCATTAAGAGTAAGACTTTGCTGCTTGCCTTTTACACCTACTTTTCACAGGTGAAAAGGCTTTCATAAAACAAGCAGGAGAGAGTCAATCTATAGAATATAGAGTGCAATATCTGCCACCCAGCATAAAAATAGATAAGCAGATCCAAAGTAATCCCTGTTATACATCCTTCACTATCTGTACCATCAATCTGAATTCTGTAATTTAACACACAAAAATCTTAATCTCATTCTAGTTTACTAACAATGAAGAGCCAATGCAAAAGCCAAGCTGCACTAAATCAATCAACATGCATAACTAGTGAAATACACCTCAGAAGAACATGTATCGTCACTGAACACGCAACAGAGGTGCCTTTTGCAGGCACAACAGTTATCTGTCCATGACTTCCAGGCCCCCAACTTACCTAAATAACAGATAAGTAGGAATGCAATTGCTCCCTACCCAAAGGGGTTGCTAGGTCTGAAGCACGGATAGATTTTTCTGTTTTCTAGTTTACATTTGACTTTTTGTGCCCCCAAATACACATTGATCTCCTCACTCTAAGGTAGTCCTGGAAAGGATTTATGCCTTGCCTAGCTCACAAATATAAAAGAGGTTTCCAAACATACAAATATGTATACTCACAATAAGTAAAATTGACTCCAAAAAGCAACCAAATAAGCCTTATACTGGTGCAAATGAGTTGTATCATCAACTTCTAAACCACAGAAATCCTACCTGAGAGCTGTTGTTCAAAGGCAGACCTTCAGCAGACCACCACCTCCTTGAAGGACACCCACTTTCCTGCTCCCAGCAAGGCCACCCCCACACAGGTGTTTCAAATTCCCTTTCAAAGGCTCCCTCACAGCTGCCTTCCCTTGCAGCTCGTCAAGCCCACCCCTGCCCGCTACTCCACTCCTCGCCCGGAGTCATCTGCTGGCCCCATAACTGCTCTCCGTATCTATGGCACGTGTAAAACTGACAGATCTCATAAAACAAAACAGTGGTGGATTCAAGGTATCTGCTGAAAGGATTGTGTAACTCTGGGCTTGCCCCTGCTCCTGTTGAGGTCAATGGTAACTTTCTCCATCGATTTCAATGCAACAAGGTCAGTTTTCCTGATGGAAAACTGCGGTATTCTACAGTGTTCACAACGGAGAACGTCAGGAGAAAAGGTGCAGGTTTCTGTCCCCCAGTGACAGCAGCAATCAGTCTTTTCATTACCAGACAGACAGTTCAACCACAACTACTGCAGATGCAAAATCTTTTCTCAACAGAAGAAAATATCTTTCTTTACCCCAAAGAGCTGAGTATCCATATTTTTGAGAGACAGAACTGCAGAAATTTTGCTACTGACCTTGCTAAAAGTGGGATCAAGATTATTTTTTTCCTTCAAGTAGTCATATTCTCCCTCTCCACTGAATCAAAATAATGAACAGAAAGGCAATAACCGTTCATTTACTTTAAAACATCCCTGTAAAATTTCTACAAAATATTTCTGGTGGTTTTCCTAAACATCATTTTTTCCTCAATATTAGTTTTTAGAGATTTAGAAAGATAATGGAACTTTTCACAATGGGATGGAAACTCAACCTATAATCATCTGCACAAGATTGAAGTCTTGAAAAATCGATGATGCCAAACAAATGCAGGCAGTTGTTGGCCCTCCACATATGAAAGCTCAATTTCTTGAGTTTGTCAGATTCAATAAACACAGTCCATTAGATGATGGATAAAATTAATCCTGCTACATGCAAGTAATAAAAAATTCATTTGAGATGCTGGATTTCATCTCAAAAACATGGCCTTTTTCCAGGGGGAAGTAGTAAAAAGTAACACCATTTGCTTTAGCATGATAGATACTTCATCTGGATATGTTGTTCTTTGTATGTAGCTAGATTTTATTTAACTCTAAAATTTGAAATCTATACCATCTTCATCTCTGTAAAAACTAACATAGCACGTAAGCATATGTAATTCAGTAATTGTGTCAAGAGATTCTGAAAATAATAGCAAGTAAAATAATAAATATTTCATTTAAGAAATAATAAATATATGGGTAGATGTGACTTCATGCAGAGTGAGCTTGAGAAAGACATGATGCATTGGCTGCATCCATCAGTAGTCCAGGGAGACATTAGAAGTTCCAGGTATGAAGTGGGGATTAATTTCTTCTTCCCTGTGTGGATATATAAATGAAGTCCCAGTTCCCTGGCTCAAGAAGTTCTGCCTGTTTGAACCAGCCAACACTACTAAACCCCTTGAAGGTATATAAGCACCGCTCTCTCCATTTCACAGAAGAAAAAAATGTGTTAAGATTTTAAAAAAAAAGACAAAGACAAAAGGACCAACCACTGCCATCAAAATAACAGACATGTTTTGAAGGGGCCTAACTCCAAAGAAAGGGCTAAAGGACAGGAAAGGTGGGTAGAGTCAGGAAAGGTTGGTCAGGGCAATGAAGAACGAATTCTGATTCTTAGCTGTGACTGCACAATAAGCCTGGCAACTCCTTTAGAAACTTCTGTTGTGAGCTCCTTATCTATAGGAAAATTATCTGTTCTCTGAAGGTATGGGAAGGTCAATTCATTTACATTTGCTAAATGTGCTGGGCATTTAGATTGCAGTGAGAAGCTTTATGATAAACATCGATGCAGTCATGATAATTCTGCTGGTTTATTAGTAATAGAGAGCGTTTATCTGAAGTAGGGTATAAATCCCTCATGGTATAATTTCAAAACTCACTCTAATCTTAAGAGTCCATAGCCTAAAACCTTGATCCAACACATATTTAGAACATGCATTCTAGAGCCTGCACTAACATCCACAAAAAGCAAATGAAAATGTCTCGGTTTTCTCCTTTCACTGACCTTTCTCTTTTCTTCACCTGAACTGCAGTAGAATCAGCATCTTACAAAATCAGAAACAATTCTCATAACCACAGATTTCAATTGCTCAGAAAGCAATAAAATCTTAACATAAATCATTCTAACTGTTCACCATAATAGACTTAACAGGAATTCTTCATCCACACTATTACTTTTTAATACCAATTTATGTAAACCATATAGAATGGCAGAGAAAAATATATTTAAGATTTGAACTTGTACTGCTTGCATATCAGGCATCTGGACCCTAGCAACTGGATCGTTGCCTGCTCTGCCTGACATCCATCAGTTTCTCCGTACCTTGCAGAGATCCAAGACAGTGACTACTTTGCCTAAATTTCGGGCAGTGAGATGAAGGAGGGAGGCAGAAAGACAAGGAAAACCGTATTTGTTGGGTCATACCACTGCCTCATATACCTTTTACCCCTTCCGGCCTCTTCCCTTCCATACCTGAACAACCTCTTCCCCCTCTCCCAAGATGTGTACATAGGAGCACTGTCTCCTCAGCTCCTATTATCATAATCTCTCAGTAACATGGAGAGTGAGTCCCCATCATTATCCATCCAAAACACACTATAAAAGTAGTTTATTTAATTCACCTGGTGATGAAAAATCCTGAAAAGGACAGTTTGTATTTCAAAAATTGTCTTCTAATAACCAGGAAAAACTACCCAGGGTTTCACTACCTAGGTAATTCAAGATTACTTTGGTACTCACCACATTGATGGTGTATTGCATTTAGGGGTCTGAGGACTGAGAATGCAAGATTAAAAATATTAGAGCACAAGTCATAACCCTCCATTACCATCAATGCCATCAAAACCTCTAAATTCACAGCCTGTTTGAAAACGCACCCTCCTTTCTAGCTGCAAATAGCAAAGTCCTGATGCGGTTGCCAAGAAACCAGTACTTGCATTTCATAGAGTTCATGTTTGAGAAATATTTGCACTTACAAACATTTATGAAAGCAAAACTGAAGCAAATCAGAAAATGTAGTATAAATTCCTCTTATGATTTATTAGTATCCTAAAACAAAGCACGCATCCCAGATTATTATACTATCTAAGAAACGTTTGTGGACTTTTGTTCTGTTTCTCTGAAATACTGAATTGATTACCCATGTACTCTGTCATACCCAGGCTTTATGGGTTTCACTGACATCTCTTTGCGAGTTTTAACATGGTCACTAGGGTCCTCACCAACATCAAGCTCTTCTAACTCATTGTCCCACTTCGTGGATTACTGCACTAGTTCACTGATTAAACCCAGAGTTAATCATGATTATTGTGCTGTAAAGCACCTTGGGAGACATGACATGAAAAGTACTAAAAAAATGCAGTTGAATTTGATTACTCTGTATCTTCTTAAACCCATTTACATGTTAAAGACTCTCTTTTATTACATTCAATATTACATTCCATACAAACTCCAGCCTCAATCTAATTTTCCTGTGCCATTTTTAATTATTAATATTACTGTTTGCAACCAGAGATTTGACAAGGTTGGGTCCTCTTTGTGCTAGGCCCTATGCAGACATAAAACAAATGACAATTCCTAGCAAAGATAATTCACAAGGTGTAACAGCCAGTAAAATACATGAAAGACAAGATGAAACAACTGGTTGAGACAAACAAACAGAAAGGTGGAAGGAAACCAGTAAGCAAATGTTAGCTTATGCACATAACTATGCTAAGCAAAATTGGTCGCTGCATTTTAGCTCACCCAAAATATACATATTCACTAGCTCTCAGTCGAGCGATGCTCTTTTTATTTTATATATCCATTCACTTTTATGAGATTAAGAATAAATAAAACATGTAGCCAGAAAAGTTACAGGTAGTTCTGAAAATCTAAATCTAAAGATTGGAGATTTCTGCGATTCACCAGGGCAGTACTGTATTTACCTCATAGTATCTCATTGCAAAAGAATATTTCTTCTCCCCTATCATAGCTTTCTGTTGTTGGGAATCCATAGATACATACTTTAGAAAAGGACATCATAAGATGCTCCTTGACATTTCCACTGCTCTGGAGCTATTTTGTAGTTTATTAGGTGATCCTCGCTGCACTTACTCACTCAAACAGACATGTTCCATCACTTCCACCTTTTTTTTATTTTTTTCCACTTTTTCATTTCTTTTCAGTTTTGCCCAGGCGGCTGTCATTGTAGGGGTATGAAAATGAAGAAAACAGTTACTGAGGTAGCCAGAAGGGTAAACGTGTGTGAAGTGTGAATGGCAAAACTTTGTGAAGTGTTCTGCAAATCTTTCAGGAACGAACAGCAATTCAGAAAGGGTACAAGGCTTCAGAAATGCTGTGATATACCGAAGTTTTCCTAAGGTGCTTTTCAACACATTCTCGAAAGGATGAGATCAGATGACCTTCCTCCCTTTAAACAAAAAGCTTTTCCAGGAGGAACAGATGTCAGTAAAGACTGTTTGCTGCATGTCCGACATTATGTACATTAGATGACACTTTCTTTCCAATACCCATTTGCAAGGAAAGCCCAAATACTTGGTATAGCAGACCAAATAATCTAGCCACAGATTTAGAAACATATTGCAGTATAAATTTACATTTTCCCTTCCAGAAATGTTTACTTTGTTTAATAAAGAAGAAAAAAAGAATTAGGACACAGGATCATGGCACAACTTTGGCTTAGTTCAGTTACATTGACTCTACCAGTTCTTGTATCCTGAATCCAAGCATAGTATCCAATTAGTGTTTAATAAACCCCCCTAATTTTAAAGGAAAAAATAGTCCTTCCTCTATTTAAATTTGTTTGTCATCCCTAACAGGTTACCTTTACCACATCTGACTAACTGTAACCACTTCACTGTAAGTTGATAATAGCACAGGGCCCTGCAGTAAAAAAACCAAACAACAACAACAAAAAAAAAAGCAGAAAAGCAAGTGGAAATTGTAAATGCATAAAAAGCCACATTCTTACTTATCTGATCAGTCCTGCCAATCTTCATGTAATAAGGTTGTACACTTACAGCATTATCCTATTTACAATCTTAAAACATACAGAGCTTTAAGACTAACCTCTCTAAATATCAGTGACAAGCAAAATCCTGTTCTGATAAGGAAGGATTACTGTCATCCTGTTTAAGAAAATAAATGAAGGGGAAAAATGAAATCAGTTAACACCATCTGTCTCTAGAAGTCACTGTGATTCCCCTTATTTTAATTTCTGTTGTTATTAAGGTCTTCATCTAAAGCATATCTGCAGAAACAGCAGAATAGAAATATAAAATGATACCATAACAGGTTTATGTTAGTGATGACTGATGACTTGGATTCAACACTTTTTAGTCACTAGACAAAGAAAGAAGGAGGAATGGGGGGAGATCGTATTGGAGAAATTAGCAGTCCAGCTTTATTAATAAAGGAAGTTTTTATGCAATCTAAAACAGCATTCTATCCCACAAATCAAGAAAATATGCACACATGCAAAATAAGTAAGGAATTGCTCTGTAACTTTTTATATAAGTACATGAAGTACAATAATAAAGCAAAGCAAGACAATTTTATTACTGATTTACCTATTCGGCAGCTATGCCAAGAATTAATTCAGTTTATTAGGTATCTTCTCACAGTGGTATAGCAACCAAGATTTTTTTATATCACGGAATGTGATCAGTCACTCTTTAAACATACTGCTTTCTCCCTCCAGTTGTGCCTGTATCAGCTTTTATAGCATTCAAAACGAGCAGTAATTTTCTTCAGGAGTTCCTTGAATACTATCAGATTCATCACCGTTCACCAGAAACCAGACATTTGCCAAAGTGACTCAGCAACTGGCCACTTGCTGGCTAAAGATAGCTGAGTCAGTGCTTCTGATCTAACAGCAATGTCCTACATCCGATTCAGAAAACACATCAGGATGTTGTTTACCAACCTAAGAGGAAAATAAGTTATTGCTGTGAGTCACGTAGGGAAGGAAAAAAGCACAGCAATGAAGACGAATGTTAGGAACCCAGAACAACCGGAAACAATAAACAAAGCTCTGACACACAGAGAAAGCAGGAATTGAGTGCCAGGAAAAGACAAATACTGCTATAGATTCAGATGTCTTTCTCTGATAACAACCACAAAGATTGGTATTTGCTGCCAGCTAAATCACAAAGAAAAATCTTCTACTGCCCTGTATTATTAGATTCTATTGAACTATGTAATCAGGCCACCGCCAAATTAAGTACAGCGAAAGTTGAAATTCACTTCATATAAATATGCTAAATTGAAGGGTTTGCTCACTGAAAATCAATAGTGATATATTTGTGCATCACTTTAACATCTAAGATGACATGTTTCCTTTCCATTAAAAAATTGCAGATTTGCCATGATTAAAGAATCAAACCAATAAAGATGAACCTTTCAGAGCCAGGAAGGAAGGAGCAGCTCTGCTCTGGTTCTGGCAGACAAACTCATCACCGACAAAATGAACGGAGGAAGGAGGGTGTTTCCAGCATATCAACTGTAAAGTATAATCAAGAAGCAGATTATAAGCATGCTTGTTCTGAATGATTCATGAAGCATAATTTCTGCTCTTGCCTGAGTAATTAGAAGGCTTTCAACTCCAGTTGAGTTTTGGGGCATTTTTCATTCTCAAACCTATTAAGCTAATAGAGTTTTTTCTTGCTTTCAAACATTGACATCAAGGCAAGAGGTGTAGAAATGCAAAATATACTTTCACCAGACTGTACTGGTCCAAGATTTAAAGTTCCTCGATATCATTCAAGGGGGAAGAACAATCCAAATCACTGCAGGGTGACTTTCTGAGGAAAAGTCCTAAACTACACCTCCGTGGTACCCTAGGTCAGGAAGAAAATATATGGAAAAGGCAAACAGTGGGCAATTTCAAAGAATACCTCTAGGGCAAAACATATCGTATCTACTCACAAGTTTTTTTGACTCTGACCTTCGTAATTAAGACAAAATAATAAAGCAAGCACACCATGATCAAAACTTTACTGCTGGCTCTGCTTAATTATACAACTCCTGGGAAATTCATGACAACTCTTAGCACAGGAATCTGAACCGAGTTGCCTATGCTGGCAGACTTTACAAACATTAGGCTTATAAACCAGAGATCTGTTATTTTTGTGCTCTGTGAAGGGCTGGTTTATTAGATTCATTTGCATCTTGCATTGTGGGTTAATGAATATCTTACATAGGATAATGCATAAAAATTGTAATGAAAGATGATGAGCTTTCAGATTTAACATTCTCCTTCTCAGTGGGGCTTAGAAAAACACAACACTGGTAGCAAAACGGGTGTCACAGATATGTTGATGAAGCATGAAAAAGCTTCCTGAATGAACTAACCTGATCTCTTGGGAGAGCAAGAAAATACTTCCCATACAACATCAGAAAGTCTGTCTTATTTTTAACTCTTCTCCAAGTTCTTTATTTTATTAAGACTTTGCTGTTAGAAATTCTGTACGTATTTTTTCATATGGTATACTAGTGGTTCCCTTCCAACTTCAGACTAATATTTTTTAATTCTTAAAGGCTGCGTTAAGAATTCCCCTCACTCATTGGTGTTACAATAAATATTGGCATTACTAAGTAGCTCTAAAACATAACCTAGACTCTTCACAAAGGTTTTCATTTTTGTAAAACGTGCACTGCTTTATTTTGCACAGACTGTTCAGCAATCGTCAGAGCATAACCCTTCTACCTGCTCTGGATTCAAAAATGACAGAAACATGAAATATCCTATATTCTCATCAATCACTTCAGCCATTCAGTCACAGATCATTTTTTCCATCACTTCTATAGGGTTTTTGGACTTCAGAAAGATTATCCATAACAACACTTGAAAGGGAGAAAATCTGTCCATTCTCTAATCCTTTGAAATGATTGTTTACTCTGTTCTAAAACAAGGTCGGTTGCAAATCCTGTTTCCTGAAGCCTTTAGCTAACTGAGGTAGGAAGAAGAGTTCCAAAATTGTTTCAACTTTAAGGTATTCCAAGTCAGAGAGGCACTAAATGTCACATAACCTTCAGTCCTGGCTGCAGAGTAGTGCTCGATTAAAACTCTGTTCCTTGTACACTTGTGCATCTGTCTGTCAGGTGTGCGTGGGTCTGTGCATGGGTCTGTGCAGGCATACAGCCTTCTGGCGACCCACATTCAGGTGATTACATTAGGATGGCATTATACTCACTCAAAACTTTTGTGGCTCTTTTTATTGCAGCAGAAGAAGCAAAGAATTTTAGGTAACAAAGTATAATGATAAAGATTTAATGAAAGGTAGCAAACTCAATACATTTATCTGACAACATTATTCTTGACCTCTGCAAAATCACATCAGTGTCAGGCATAGAGCAAGCTGCAACCTTACTCTAAAAGTCAGTAACTGAGATTACGTTTAAAGCAATAATAACAAATTTATTTTTCTGTTTCAAAACAATAAACAAGAGAAATATCAAACTTCCATCCCCCCCTACTCTCTCCCAGAATTGCATTTCTAGACATTGACAGGAGGTAGACATTGTACAATATTCATTTTCTCTCTAACAGCAATAAAGCAGCCTGGGCTGTTACAAAGCTGCAAAGCCTCAATGTTCCAAGGTACTTAGATGTGTATTTTTATGACTGTCTTCCCCCCGGCGCCTGACATTTAACAAACATGAATTTATTCTTGTGGCACTGTCCAGAGGCAAGGAAACATTGCCTCCAGTTTACAGAAGCAAAACTGCAGGGCACAGTGAATAAGTATCCTGACCAACATTACACATCCATGGATCTGTGACAGAACAGAGAGATTCTGGTTGAACTATCAAGTCCCTGGACTTAATTCAGTAAGTTAAGAAGACTTAAGCTATAAAAGCATGTTTTCACACTCCACAGAATGGGGTACATTTATACAATAGGGTATGTTTATACAACACACTTTAGTGTAGTGGGCAGACCCTAAAACTGCTATTAGCTAGACTAGGAACATGAAACCAAGTTTTCACAAAGCTCAGTAGTCTCGGGTATAATGTACAGAGATGAAAGGCAGAGTAATCTGGACTGCACTGAAATTCATTCCACCATAGAAATTGTTAACAGTGTCTGAGCCAGCTTCTTTAAACCCAGCCAACCTGATTCCACTGCAATCTCAAATGCAGACGTATTTGGGAGTTAACATTCCAGCCTGGGACATGGGAAACTGAGTTGTTGCTTTCTGCTCTGCTTCACCTGTCTTTCTGCACCTTAGGAAAGCCACAGTCTATCTTGTGTTTCAGTTCCCCAGCTTTAAAATAAGTATAATACTTTTCTGCTAAGGATAGCACTTTTCTGCCTCAGAATTCTGTTCTGAGGCAAACTATAATAAAAAATCATAAAAACTCAGGAAGCATTGTGGTCATTCCAGAGAAATACTAGAAAACATGCTTGTAGACTTTCTTTTTCCAGAAATCTCTCCAACACATTATTCCCATTAAAAGACAGCTTATCACTACACATTAAATTCTTAAATTTACAGTTATTATTCTCTTGCATTCTAAATGCAAATATATTCAATTAAACTTATGTTGGATCTCTCCTTGCAAATAATCTCTCATTTATTTTTCATATAAACAAACTTCAGATCCTTTCTTCCCTCAAGTTACTTATTTGTAGGTTACCTTGGCATATGCTAATACAAAGGCTAGCAAGCTGCAGAAATTGCCAGCAACATTCTATGCAAAACAAACCCCCAAAAGCAAAACAAATTAAATTATAGCATGTATTATAGAGAAAACATATAGGGTAGAAAAACTGTCCTATAATAAGTGTAATAACTCTAATTTATATTTGCACCAAAGTGATATCCTTGATAAATAACTAGGGATCCCTCAGCCTGTGACCTTCCTGAAGGTCTTGTCTTTTACTCGTCCTCTCTGAGCAGAGAACCAGAGAACCAAACTCTTTTTGCTTCATATGAACCATAGGGGAATGTGCCACCTTTCTTTTGAATTACTCCCTGGAAACTCATTTCTCTCCCTTAGTACTAACAGGCATGTCTACACTATTCCTTTCTGCTCAAAAAAAAATTATAACCTCCACTCATCTGTCTCTTCCATTGTGTCACTGCATTCAGCCCTCGCTACATCTCCAACTTCTAAGGCAACAGGATGCTGATCCAGACAACTCCTGGAAAACACACTGTGTCTCCTTTCCCTTACAATAAAGCCATCAATGAAGACAAAGAGAAATATTGGAAAACAAATCCTGAAGGACTCCTCTGATAGTCACAGCCAGTGAAATATGTATAGGACACAATAAATAAATAAATAGATAGATAGATAAATAAACTAGATACTCAGGATGGCAGACAAGAACCAAAGAATGTCCTTCTCAGATCTATTCCCCCTGGACTTTATCCCATTCCAATGCGATGAAAGCTTTAATATTATATTTATAAAGCCTTTATGGTACATCCTTAGAAATTCATTTAAGCATTTACTGACAAGCAAAGCACAAACAGAAAGAAGTTGATTCTTGTAGTTATAAATGAATCCAAGATTAATGACTGTATAAAAACTGTGAGGAATAACAAGCCTTTCATTTATTGCTTTGAGGTGAATATTTCACTTTCTGCAGCAAATCCTTACCTTTGGGATTATAAATCTGCACAATAAATAAAGGATTATCTTCACCTACAGGAAATGAGGAGATCCTCTGTATGCTGCATACTCCATAGGTGGTTTTTTATTACTAATACAGTCTTTTTTCCCCACTAAGCCATGGAGAAAACTACAGTAATTGCCCTTTCTGAATTGTTTTTCCTACTTTATAGATATGGTCAACTTTTGGGAAAAAGTTGCAGTCTAACCCAGTGGAAAGACCTTTGCATCCAGAAGAGCTCTGTAATGGCTCTGCATGCTTGTACCAGGCAAGCTTCAAACCCCTAGCTGTAATTATTTTTGAAGTTGATTAGCACAGCAGCCAAATAACCTGATCAGCTTTGCATGGATAAGTCAGTTCACGTACACTGACTATTAGTGTTCGCTTTATATTGAACATATACAACCTCTTTGGGGGGATTCCTAATCCTCAGAGAAGACAAATGACATGATAAGACCATTTGAACAATGGCCAAACAATATTGATTTAAATAACAAACATCTGCAATCTGAACTTCTGTCTTTGTTGAGACAGACCTATAAAGAGTGTGAACAACCTGTGGTTTAAAACTCTGATCTGTGCTGAGAAATGTGCACCTCATCCTCTAAAACTCACATGGGTTGTGGAATCTGCAGCCTTGGAAATACTCAAAACTTGACTTGACAAGGTCTTGAGCAACCTTGTCTCTACTGGCGCCACTCTGAGGAACAGAAATTCTGAGGACCTCCAGAAATTCCTTCAAGACTAAATTATCCTATGATTCCTCTTACTCCTTTTAAAATTAACTCTTTGCTAGGGTGTCTCCTCTTAACCGAAACATTTGAATTTAAGCTGCTACTTTAAAATGTGAAGATCGTCCCTGTTACTCAAGCTTTCTGTTCTTACATCTCTATTTCCATTTCTTTTAAAATAACAAAGTGACCGGGGCTGAAGTGTTTCAAGTTATCACTAGTCACTAATACAAGGAGAAAGCAATTTCTTAGGGCTAATTTAATGCACTTCTGAATCCTGTAATTTATTTTGATTCTGTGTTCTCTCTTCCTTTCCAGGCACTCTGCCAAAGAAGTTAAAGAGGGTTTTTCTGGCTAGATTTCCAATATTCTTCTCAGTTTGGGGCTGGGTTTTTTTTGAAGTCTACAGGCATAGGTGGATTCATGGCACGGAGCCAAGCTGCAGTCATTAGTAAGGATTAAGCCATGTGAAGCTTGTAAAGTAGAGAAAGTAAACACCTCTTACTGTGGCAAAGTATACCTTGAGAAGGAGGAGGTAGACATCTTTTCTTCTAGGGCAGATACAGGGAGGAATATTTCCTAAGAAAGAAATGTTTGGCTTTTCGAGTGATCTTATATAAAGAGCTCTTCGAGAGTTCAGGAAGAAACCTGAAGAGTTTTATCTTCACGGCTGTAACTTGTACTAGACAAAATGCAGAAGTATATAAATTTGAAGCAATTTTTAAAGAATAGGCAGCATGGGATCTCAGCCCATAAACAGAGACATTATGTAATAAATTAACTTACATTATTACCATCATCATCATCGTATGTAAAGCAATAAGCACTGGATTAAATACGGATTTTATACTCCATTCTAGTCACTATGCAGTAAATGAGCCACCCTGACATGCCACTGGCTGGTTTTTAGTAACTCCCTTTTTGGTGAAGAACACAAAGCAGCGTGAAGTGTAATTGAACAGATAAAACAGGAGGAGAGCTTCAACGTCTTCTCTTCTCCTAACCCCCTCCCTCCCTCCAAAAAAGTAATCAGGCACATCATAGACTAAAAACACCACTTCATGATGTCCTGAGCCAGCTGGCACCTTCAGCAATGAAACAAGGCTCTCTGTCTTCACTCCCATCCACAAACAAGAAGCAGCAGCTCCAGCTCAGTCCCTGTGGCACTACAGAGGGCACATGGACTCTGGAGCCAAGGCTGCCTGCCCACTCTGTTAAGTAGAAAACAGGCATAGACAGACACACAAACCCAGCGAGAGCACCATTCAAATCTTTTTTTTTTTTTTTTCCATTCTAAGGTTGTCCTGGAGCACACAGATCTTCTATAGCTGAACAATGATCCAAAAAGGAAAAGCAAGACACAACAC